>NW_003302551.1:18163442-18397035 GCF_000004255.2 Arabidopsis lyrata subsp. lyrata
GCATCAGACTCTTGATGCTCTCCAACATCACTCTCTTCACCAGCATCACACTCTTCACCAGGTTGTGGCATAGGAAACGGTGTAGGTTCAGACACACCTTGCTGAATGTAGATATCTACTTCACCACCAATCAAAGCTTCACTACACAATTGCCTAATCCCACTATCTCTGTCCTCAGAGATAGCTCTTACTGAATCTACGTCTTCATGGGAAAGTTTGTACCAAACTTTTTCTACGGCACCAGACACTCCATTCTCTTTAGGGAAATCATCGAAGATCGACCACGTCATCAGGTCTGGATCCATCAACATTTCCCTCTTCTCGAATCCTCCGATGTATGCGAAACACTCATCCTTGAAGGAGACATCTCCTCCGAACTTAATATTAAGTTTCAAGCAATCGAAACCACTGCACAGAGAGAGATGAAGTTAGAAACGTTGTCGATTAATCCCGAGAAACCCAGAAATTGAAACCCCCAAACCCATAATTTCTCCAACCCTAAAAATGCCTAATCGATTACATACCTCATCACGATGCGACCAAACTAACTCCTTGAACTCAAATTCTAACCAAACCGCAAGTAATCAAACGCCTAGACACATCGATTAACACGATTTCAAAGACATCGATTTCAAAGAGAATGAGAGAATAGAGAAATTAGGGTTTCTGATCCCAAATCGATTTCTGGGTAGAATGCGAAAGGGTAAGAGTGTCTTAATTTGGGTCTAAGTAACGACGTAGGGTTAAGTGTTAACCGCAGTTAGTACTGCCGTTAGGAAAGTTAACAGCCGTTAACGCGGGAGTAGGATTTTACCAAGTTTTTTAAAACGATGGTTTTAAAATCCAACCGAAACTAAATGAGGTATTTTTATTCCAAATTTAAAAACACAGGTATTAAACGGCCAAAAAAAAAATAAATGGCGGTTTTTTCGGGTTTTTTCCCAATATCTCACTAGTCACTATCATCATCTTATTTTTTGTGACATCTTTAATCAAATTGACTTCTTATCTTTTGCTATGAATGTTGAAAAGTTCATAGAATAAACAAAGTACAAATAATCGAAGAAGTGAAGCATTTATAAACGAAAAATAATGAGAGAAGAAGAAAAATACAAAGGAAAAAAAATCTGTGTCTGAAGCACGTTTAATTCAGAGATTTGACTTACCTTCACCAGCTCATTGTTGCATCATTCTAATAATTTATTAAGATATAGTTGGCCGACCATGAAATAACACTATTGAAATAATGATAAATCTAATCTAAGTTAAACAAGAAATTATTCCTTCTTAGTTCTCTAACAGACATCCTCCTAATCGCGTAATCACTTTTCCTAATTACATACATTGTCCCCATTATCTCATTAATTAACTCCTGTCTAAAATATTCGGCAATGAGATTGGAATAAAAAAAAATATTTTAATTACCCGAAAAAAAGGAAAGAGAAAAGAAGAAAAAGGAAAAAGAGATCGCAATTTGCAAAGCAGCGAAAATAATAATTCGAGTGAGAGAGACGACAGCTTCCATTTTCCTTGTCTCTCTCCCTCTCGAACTACAAATCAAATCCGAGTGTTTGAAATTGTTAATCTTTCTTTCGTAGGAAGGAAAAAGATTTTGTTTTCCGTTTCTGGGGGTTTTTCTTGATTTTGATCTCTGATCTGATCTGATCATCATTGTCCATGGATTCTCCGATGGGTTTCTGATTCTGGGTTCTTCCAAATTTCTTCACTTCTGGAGCTTTTCTTTTTCTTTTTTCTTTCCCACCTCAGCTATGGCTTGGAATGAGACCAAACTCAAGAGGCTCTATCAAGTTTGGAGGGGAAGCAATGTAAGTCCTGAGATTTTCACTTCGCTTTCGTTTTCTTTCACATTTAAATAATCTGGAGAAGATTGATCACATATGTTTTGGGCATGAATGAAATCGCTCTTCCATTTTATTCAATTTGATTCCTTTTAGTCCAAGTCATAGCATTTCAGACTCTTCTTGAGTCTTTATTTTGCCCACTTTGGTAATGAGAACCAAAACATTTGTGTATCTATCTAATTTTCACCTTCCGCTGACTCAGTTTAGCTGCTGTGTTTAGTCTTGATTGTTCATATATGGAAGCTCTCAGGCCATGGTCACTGCAAGCATGGATTTAAAACTGACTTTGATTGTTATCCCTTTTTCTTTGCAGAAATTTCTATGTGGCGGGAGGTTAATCTTTGGTCCAGATGCATCATCTCTATATCTATCAACCATCTTGATCCTTGGTCCCGCCGTAATGTTCTTTGTCAAAATGTACACTAAAATGGCTGATCCTCGTACCAAGAATCCAAATCTCTGTATTCCAATTCTCTGTGTGTCTTGGATACTCACCATTTTGGTATGTCTTCTGCTTTTGAACTCTGTTAGATGACTTTATGTGTAAAAAGTGAACTAAAGTTTCAATAGTTTTCTTCAGGATATATTTTTCCTCTTAATGACATCTAGTAGAGATCCCGGGATTGTGCCAAGAAGTTTAAGGCCTCCGGAAACAGATGATGCACCGGATTCAACTACTCCGTCCATGGAATGGGTTAGCGGTAGAACCCCAAATATAAGAATACCGAGGGTCAAAGATGTAACTGTGAATGGACATACCGTAAAAGTGAAATTCTGTGACACTTGTTTGCTTTACCGTCCTCCTAGAGCTTCTCATTGTTCCATATGCAACAACTGTGTCCAGAGATTCGATCATCACTGCCCTTGGGTTGGCCAGTGCATTGGAGTGGTAAGTTTTACTCAATGACTCTTGCCATAAATTCCTGAGGTTTAATAATCGGCTCTGTGTTTTAAACTTGTTTGGATTCTTTTGCAGCGAAATTACCGGTTCTTCTTCATGTTCATATCAACATCTACCACTTTGTGCATATATGTGTTTGCTTTTTCTTGGTTGAACATATTTCAAAGACATATGGATGAAAAGATTAGCATCTGGAAAGCTATATCCAAAGATGTTCTATCGGATATTCTCATAGTTTACTGCTTCATTACTGTTTGGTTTGTTGGAGGACTCACTATATTTCATTCCTATCTCATCTGCACTAACCAGGTGACTAGAAAGATCTACGCTTTCGTACATTTTGGGGGTTGTTTTTTTTTGGTTCGCTCTGTTTTGTTTTAATGGTGAATCTGTTTTTTGTGCAGACCACTTATGAGAATTTCCGATACCGTTATGATAAGAAGGAGAATCCATACAACAAGGGAATTTTAGGGAACATATGGGAGATATTTCTGTCTAAGATTCCTCCATCAATGAACAAGTTTAGATCATTTGTCAAGGAAGAAGATTATATGATGATGGTTGAAACTCCTACTTCAAATCTAGGTGAAAGTCTAGTTAGCTCGAAAGAGAAGATCGATATCGAAATGGGAGGAGGAAGGATTGTTGATGAGAGTGGAAAGAGCTACTCTCTGCCTGAGATTCTCCGGAATCTAAACTATGAAGATCTCGAGGATGATTGTGAGGAAGATGACTTAAAGGCTAAGGATCATCACCACCATCATCACCATCAACATAATGAGGGAATCATCCCTCCTTTTGACCCTTTTTTTACCAATGTGAATGGTAGCAACAAAGATGAGAGAAATGGAGAAGAATCAGGAGGATCATCAAGTGATGATGAAGATGCAGGGAAACGCGTTCGGGTTGAAGATGAAGAGAAAGTTGAAGGGTATGAACGAAATTGGAATACAGATAAAGGTATGAATATAAACGCAGGATCTGAAGATGGAACAAGCTCTCCTGTATCCACTTCACCAATGCTTCGTAAATAGAGGTAAAGAAGCTTTACCTCTGCGTTTCTCTGTGTTGCTAAAGCTTGTTGCTTGCTTCTGAAGAAACCGTTCTCAGCCCTAAAGCTTTACATTGTTTTTTTTACTTGCTAGAGAAGGAAGGACTTGAAGCTGGAGAAATGGAGTTTGTGCTTTATCATTCTTTTAATTGTGTTTCATATAATTGTGGAAAAAAAATCCGAGAAATAACAATCATCTAGGACTTCGATATTCTCCAAGCGAATTCCACCATTCTTTTAATGCGCCTGAAAGTCTCGATGTGAATTGTTGTATCACCATTTCTGTTGGGGTTTGAGCACTAGATTTTTTTTTTTTTTTTTAATCCTTTCTAGTTGTATTTATATATACCAGAATGGCTCATCTGGATATCACCAGCATCACATATTTTATCTTCTTTTTTTTTTTCCCTTTTTTGTTATAAAAAAGATTTGGACCACGAATTGTAACGTATACTGTTGTCGAAATTATTTCTCTTATTATTGGTTGATTTTCATATTTTATTTGTTTCTAATGGTTTTAATTTATCAATCACATAATTTCTTTCAAAAATGTTCTGTTAAATAACGAAATCACAAAAATATTATCAAGAAGACAATGCAAATCAAGAGAAACCAATAAATTATCGCCACGTGTCTGGCTCCCACATCAGAATTCAGATTTTCACAAGATGAGATTTTTCACAATTATAAATCACCACACAGCTATCATCTTCTTCCTCTAGCTGCTTTGCTCTCTATCTCACTCTCTTTGCTTCTGCAACTCACAATCAAAGGCGGCTGAAATGGCGTTAGTGAAACCCATCTCCAAATTCACCTCCCCAAAGCTCTCTAACCCGAGCAAATACCTCTCCGGCCGACGTTTCTCCACCGTGATCAGAATGTCAGCCACTTCCTCGCCGCCTCCTCCGGCCACCACCACCTCGAAATCCAAGAAGGGGACGAAGAAAGAGATTCAGGAGTCGCTTCTTACTCCGAGGTTCTACACGACGGATTTCGAGGAAATGGAACAGCTTTTCAACACTGAGATCAACAAGAACCTTAACGAGGAAGAGTTCGTGGCTCTGCTTCAAGAGTTCAAGACCGATTACAATCAGACACATTTCGTGAGGAACAAAGAGTTTAAAGAAGCTGCAGACAAATTGCAGGGACCTCTCCGACAGATCTTTGTTGAGTTCCTTGAGCGTTCTTGTACTGCTGAGTTCTCTGGTTTCCTTCTCTACAAGGAGCTTGGTAGAAGACTCAAGGTGAGATTGGAAGATTATATATATATATATGGCTTTAATTAATACTTAATACTGATAATTAAAGGCTATAGTAGACATTTTAATATATTAAAGTTTCCTTTGTTATGAGTTTTCAAGAGTTGTTCTTGGTTTGGTGTTTCTTGTCTAGCTTATTAGTTGGAAGTTATTCACATATGAGACTTGATGTTGTTTCATTGGATCATTTTATTCATTTGATCTTGAATCTTTGATCTGATGGCATTGCAGAAAACAAACCCTGTTGTGGCTGAGATCTTCTCTCTTATGTCTAGAGATGAAGCAAGGCATGCCGGGTAAAATCTCTTTAACCCCAAGAACCTCTCTTTTATCTAACTGTTTCTTCTTGAAGTGGTAATTTGATGACAAACTTTTTGTTTGCAGGTTCTTGAACAAGGGTTTGTCTGATTTCAACTTGGCTCTTGATTTGGGTTTCCTAACAAAGGCAAGGAAATACACTTTCTTCAAACCCAAATTCATCTTCTACGCGACTTACTTATCCGAGAAAATCGGGTACTGGAGATACATCACAATCTACAGACACCTCAAGGCAAACCCTGAGTTCCAATGTTACCCAATCTTCAAGTACTTTGAGAACTGGTGTCAAGACGAGAACCGTCATGGAGATTTCTTCTCCGCTTTGATGAAAGCTCAGCCTCAGTTCCTCAATGACTGGCAAGCCAAACTCTGGTCTCGCTTCTTCTGCCTCTCGGTAATTAAACTAAACTATTCTATAATTCTTCACTTCAAAATGTGTTTTGCACATTGGCCTAACCGGTAAGAGGATTGGCTTTGCAGGTTTATGTGACAATGTACCTCAACGATTGTCAAAGAACTGATTTCTACGAGGGTATCGGGTTAAAAACAAAGGAGTTCGATATGCATGTCATCATCGAGGTAAAGGAACTTGAAACAAGAAGATTAATATTAAGCTGTGTTATGTTCCTTTTTCTGAAACTGTTGAAATTTGTTTCAGACAAACCGAACCACGGCAAGAATATTCCCGGCAGTGTTGGATGTTGAGAACCCTGAGTTCAAGAGGAAACTCGACAGAATGGTTGTGAGCTATGAGAAGCTGCTGGCTATAGGACAAACCGATGATCCTTCCTTCATCAAGACCCTCAAGCGTATTCCTTTGGTTACTTCTTTAGCCTCTGAGATCTTGGCTGCTTATCTCATGCCTCCTGTTGAGTCTGGCTCTGTCGATTTCGCCGAGTTTGAGCCTAATCTTGTCTATTAGTAGCTGCAACGTCAAGTCTTGAGTTTACGGCTGGTTCTTGATTTCTTGTAATTGAATGATCGAAACTGAGAAACATCATCTTTTTTTTTTGCAATAAACCAAATACTTTTACTGCATATAATTGATCAAATTACACATTGGATTCACTAAATTTCAGCTTTTATTGAACTGGTTGATACAGTTGAGTTTGCCACATAACAAAATCTAAGAAAATATCCCTGGATAAGAGCGGAAACAATCCTACCCTCAGTGTCTTGTGTGGAGGAGATTTATCCAGAGAGGATTAAATATGAAAGCTGAGCTCATTTCTCATTCCTCACTCAGTTTTAGCCTTAGGTTTCTGTTGTTCTTCCGTGAGAGGCTTAAACACAACTTTGAAGAACCAAACTGCAAGCAATGTAGCCTTGACAGGTCCAAGCCAATACACAAGCAAATGCTCTTTTGTTATATGTTCACCGCGTGCATAAGCCCATCCCATAACCTGCAAAGATTCACACAAATCAAACAATCAAACAAAGATCGGTTTTTTTGCTGAAATCACAACCACAAGACTCTTTTGTTTTTGGGTACATACAGCTGCAGGGTTCATGCATCCGCCGGTAAGATCAGAGCCAAGAATATGAAGAGTTAACTTAGCAAGACTACCAATCCAAGTCTTCATGAAGAAACTTCCGGGGATTTTTCTTGTGAGTCCCATTGAGAGCAGTACAATGAAAAATGTTAGTATCCCTTCTGTTAAAGCACCGTGATGGATTGCTACTTGTAGTTTAGGTCCTTTCCCAATCTCAGGGAATACGTGAATGACATGCTTAACCGCAAGAATTGATCCTATTACCTGAAAAGAAAAACACAAAACCGGAGTTTCACAAAAGTATGATCTTTGATTACAAAACACAATGTGGACATTAGAGCAAAATATAGTCTTTTTTAAAAAAAAACATAAGAGCAGAAACCAAAATGATCTGATTTTCTGAGAAGAACCCATCAGCTAAAGTTTACATAGATGATAAATTCATCACCAAAATTCTCAACTTTTTCTCTAATTTGACATTTTAAGCAACACACAGACCTTAATTTCATGTCAGTCGGTATAATGAGGAATTGAGGATCATCATTGAGTTAAAAATCCTGAGATTTCTCCCTAACGAATAGTCAATTTTAGTTTTGGTAGAAAAGTCAACGAAACAAACCTCGACGGGGATTCGAACGAAGACGGAGAAGATGAAACTGCTGAAGCCACCGGAGACTCCAGCAGCCAAAGCGGTCAAAGGATTATAAAGTCCGCCTTTGGTGATTTGTTGAAGGAAGGCGAAGATGAACATGGAGATGATAGAGAAGAGATAACGAACGATCTCACCGGTGGGATCGCTCCGGCTAAATCCAAGAACTCCATGGACTAAAATGTTGACCAGAACTCCTGCCCATATCCACATGAACGACAATACCAGATCAGACACCACTAAACCGATTCTACCCATTTTTCGATTCCAACGAATGCCTCAGAAAAGAAATGAAAAAAGTTAGCTTTTTTATGATCCGAGTTTGGGATAATTGAGGACCGTTGAAGAGAATCGAGATTATATGATTGGCTCTAAGCGGCTGGTGAATTTAGCATATAATTGACGCTAGAGACATTGGGTGAGTCTGAGTCAGCTTCCGACAATAAAGGTTTTGGCTTTGGTGTGTCGTGATGAGATTAAAGATTCTCTCGAAACGATGAGAGAGCTTTGACTATTAGCCAATAGACATCAAGTAAAGTGATACGTTACTACTTAGTACTTACTACTGGATAAAGTATTTACTTAAACAGTAAAATAATAATAATTACAAATAAATTACTATGATTAGCCTTCTAAAATGCCCTCCCAGTTTGAGTTCACCTGCGACGGAAAGTTTCTACTCTTCATCTTCGGATTTCCGGCGATGGTCGTCTTCCTCGAGTGTTGAGTCTCCTAAAGCCGTCGCGTCATCCTCCTCGCCAGGAAAAGATATGATCTTTTTCAAGCTTTGGGTTGTAACTTTTGTCTCTCTTCTATCGTTTAAGGTGTTTGAAGCTTCAGCATTGGGGATGGATCTTATTCCTTTTTGAGAAGATGTTATGGAATATACGGAAATTGGGTTTTTGTTAGTGGAGAAGCAACGAGCTTAAAGTGTTCGACAGAATGCCTCAGTGAGTTGGAGTTTCAATTATCTCTGTTTCTTACTATGGCTCTTAGTGATCTCTAATTGGAGACGTTATCAGTCTTGGCTAAACTGATTAATTATTACATTGTTTTTTTTTTCGTTTTTTTTGTTCTGAAGAAAATATGTTTGTTTATGAGAGGAAAGCTCGGAGATGCTAAGAATAGAAATAAATGGGTCTTGCTTGTTTCTCTAAATTTGAAGGCTTTCATTGGTTTGAGGAGATGAACGGTTTCTTCTTTGAACGACATAATTAGATAAGATGAATTGACAAGAAAAGATGAAATGTCGGAGAGATTTTTTTTGCTCCCTTAACTCTTTTGGCCATTGGTTTTTCGCTCTCTCTGATTCTTTGTTAGGTTTCCATGATTGTTCAGATCAGCATTCACTCCGAAAATGATGCATTCTGACAGACAAAATAAACATTCTTTTTTCTTATGATTCTATGACATAGAGACAGGAAGTCACAGCGTAAAGAACATTGCAGATTCTTCATGCTGCTTTTGATTTAATGGTTTTAGGTTTACAGTTTGTTTTTTCCTTCCGCACAGAGTTCATGATTTTCTCTTGTGTATGTGTACATTGATAGGATCGTTGTTTCGACAAGAACAAATATGTTTTCTGAGTGCATGTTCTAGGATATACATATAGGTATCTTAGAAAAAAAGTTTTATTAGTTTAAGAAGATGAGCAAGGAACAAAGCTGTGTTCTTAAGGCTTGGGAGGTGACCGTAAGAAAGACCCAACAAGCAAAGAAGCGTGCAAACAGCATTTTTGGGACGGTATCTGTATCTCCACAAACAGACGATGATACTACTACGACGACTGAGGAGATTGACGATGAGACCAGCACTAACAGAAGCAGCATAGGGGAATTGTACCATGCAGAGAGAATACTTCCTAATGGGGACTATTACACTGGGCAATGGTATGATAGTTTTCCTCACGGGCACGGCAAGTATCTTTGGACAGATGGTTGCATGTACATTGGTGACTGGTACAACGGGAAGACTATGGGAAGAGGGAAGTTCGGGTGGCCTTCTGGTGCCACTTATGAAGGCGAATTTAAAAGTGGATACATGGATGGTGTTGGCCTTTACACAGGTCCTAGTGGAGATACTTATAAAGGTCAGTGGGTGATGAACCTGAAACATGGGCATGGAATCAAGCGTTTCGCGAATGGAGATGTGTATGATGGTGAATGGAGGAGGGGTTTGCAAGAAGCCCAAGGAAAGTATCAGTGGAGAGATGGGAGCTATTACATGGGGGAATGGAAGAACGGTATGATCTGTGGCAAAGGTACTTTTATTTGGACGGATGGGAATAGATACGACGGATTTTGGGATGACGGTTTCCCTAAAGGAAATGGGACTTTCAAATGGGCTGATGGGAGTTTCTACGTTGGTCATTGGTCTAATGATCCGGAAGAAATGAACGGTACTTATTATCCATCGGGAGACGAAGGGAATCCTGAATGGGATCCTAAAGACGTGTTTGGTAATCTGAGTGAGTACAAGATCTGCAGCGGAGAGAGAGTTCCTGTGTTGCCTTCACAGAAAAAGCTATCTGTTTGGAACTCTTCCAAACGTGTCGAGAAACCGAGGAGGATGTCTGTTGACGGGAGGGTAAGTGTGGGTGTAGATAGAGCGTTTGAGAAGATGAATATGTGGGGAACCGAAAGCGGAGAAGGCGCTGCTGATATTGATTCGACCACGAGGAGGGACTTAGATGCTGAAATGATGAGACTAGAGGCCGAAGGCTTCATTCAGAGCCTGAGACCGAGCCCTGCACCTATGAGATTGCCAAGGGCAGGGAGGAAGCAAGGGGAGACAATATCTAAAGGCCACCGGAATTACGAGCTTATGCTTAATCTACAGCTTGGAATCAGGTAAATATCCCAGTTTGCCGCCTCAGTTATACATTTGAAGTTTTGTTGATGTATAAGCGCTCATGTTTAATGGATTTGCTTATGCAGACATGCTGTTGGAAAACAAGCTCCGGTTGTGTCTCTTGATCTTAAGCATTCGGCTTTTGATCCAAAGGAGAAGGTATGGACAAGATTTCCACCAGAAGGAACAAAATACACACCTCCTCATCAATCTAGTGAATTCAAATGGAAAGACTATTGCCCATTAGTTTTTAGGTGAGATACAATAACACTAGGCTCTACTTATTTCTCATCGGTACTTATTCTCACACTATGTTATGCTAATTTTATCTATCTTTAGGAGCTTGAGGAAGCTATTCAAGGTAGACCCAGCTGATTACATGTTATCGATCTGCGGGAATGATGCACTTCGGGAGCTATCATCCCCTGGTAAAAGTGGAAGCTTTTTCTACTTGACAAATGATGATCGTTACATGATAAAGACAATGAAGAAGTCTGAAACTAAAGTGAGTTTATATTATTTTTTAAGTTACCAGATGAAAAATGTGTGGCTGCTATTAATTTTATTCTGGAATTATATAATGCAGGTGCTTCTGAGGATGCTTGCAGCATATTACAACCATGTTCGAGCATTTGAAAACACTTTGGTCATTAGATTCTACGGTCTCCACTGTGTGAAGTTGACTGGACCAATCCAAAAGAAGGTAAGAATTGAGAACAATGCTAAACAGACAAAAAACTGCTACTTGGATTTTGATTGAATATTTCATTTCCTTTCTGCAAAAAAATTGCAGGTGCGGTTTGTCATTATGGGAAATCTATTTTGTTCCGAGTACTCCATTCATAGACGCTTTGATTTGAAAGGATCTTCTCTTGGCCGTACAACTGATAAACCTGAATCAGAAATCAATTCAAATACAATCTTGAAAGATCTTGATCTGAATTTCATTTTTAGACTACAGAAAGCTTGGTACCAAGAATTCATCAGGTTGGAGATTCATCAATCAAACTCTTTCCATTGACCTTTTTATTGTTATTTATTATGCTGATTGTGTTTTTGTTCAGGCAAGTCGACAAAGACTGCGAGTTTCTGGAACAGGAGAGAATAATGGATTACAGTCTTCTGGTTGGGATTCATTTCAGAGAAGCATCAGTCGCTGGAGAGCTGATTCCTTCTGGAGCTCGCACGCCTATTGGTTCGCATTCCTAACAAAACCAAATATCATTTCTCTCCTTTAGAATCCGTGAAGCAAATATATATGTTTCTTTTTCGCAACTGCAGGTGAATTTGAAGATGAATCAGCCCCTCGTCTCTCTAGAGCAGACGTGGATCAGCTTCTCTCTGATCCTACAAGGTAAACACAAAAACAAATTAAACTCGATACCTAGAAAGCAATTTTCTCGATTTCGAGTTCAATAATAAATCGTTTTGCTGTTGCAGGTGGGCTAGTATTAGACTTGGAGGCAACATGCCGGCTCGAGCAGAGAGGACAATGAGGAGAAGCGACTGTGAGTTCCAGCTAGTTGGCGAACCGACAGGAGAGTACTACGAGGTTGTCATGATCTTTGGAATCATAGACATTCTTCAAGACTATGACATCAGCAAGAAACTAGAACACGCTTACAAGAGCATCCAGTACGATCCTACTTCAATCTCAGCCGTCGATCCGAGGCTGTACTCGAGACGTTTCCGTGATTTCATCTTCAAGGTCTTCACTGAGGATAATTGAAACAAGCCTCCTCTGTTTCTGACCTTCACAGATTTTCTTGTGGCTCAAGAAAAAAGGGCTTAGGTATATATATATACACAACTACTTTTTTCTTTTAAGTTCTAAATGTTCTGATTTTCTAATAAACTATGTAACAACAGTTGACATCTGTAGCAGTGAATGTTTTTTTTCTGTTTATATTGTTTGGTTCAGAATTCTTATTTCACAAATATTTACTTCAATCAAGAAACGAAAACAACTCAGTACATCAATGATTTGGTCAAGATCAGTGTTAGATTTTTATGAGAAAAGGACACAACTAAAAAAAAGGAGAACAAATGGATAAATACACCATATAAATTAACCTAGTTAAACGAGTTTTCACATTTCTCGTACAAGTACAACATCCTTTCACTTAACTCTTCACAATTAATCTTGTAATAGTCATCCATATTCTCTACTTGAAGATGCAAAGTGTAGAAGAGCCTCTCTCCTTGAGATCTTGAAGATGAAACATCCACAAGAACAACCCCATCTTCCTCTATACCACCCAACACATTTGATATCGAAAAGTTATGAATCTTGGACGATGAGATTTGGACCATCACTTCGTTGTCACCAAGCCTAGTGGCAGAAACTGTTGAGAGATAACTAGCGACCGCCTTTGATTGCTGCTTATCGTAAATTTCAAAGTCTCGATGACCTGACACTCGAACCAAAAGTTCTTCCTTCTTTTGTAGTAGCTTCTTCACTTGCTGTTGCAGCTCTGGTATGTACTTTAAGCTCTTCGAAACCGTTTCAGGAATACTTAGCTTCTTCTGCAAGAAAGTAAAGAAAAAGAAATAAGGGTCAAGTCGGTGTTCTTCTTCTAAATTGTATAGCTGTATAGACGAGCGTATTAGAAACAGATCTAGATTACATATTTATCAGAGTAGCTACTTACCGATTGATCGGAAACTGGAAGACATGAACGGAGAGATGATGTTAGGATAAGGATACATTCCTTATTAGATATATGTCAATATTCTAGTGTATATTCGATTAGGTCTACACATACATTCTCTTGTACTATATATACTTTGGCTAATCATCAATAATACTCAAGGACTTCTATTCACTTTGGCATTGTATCAGAGACAAAACCCTAAAAAAAAAAAAAACACTTCCTTCAATCTCTATTTTTTCTTCTCTTCTTCTCTCAAAAGCATCATGACCAAACCAGTCGATGCGCCTACCTCTTCTCAAAAAGATGAAATCTCAGCATCTCAACTAAACGCCTTGAGTTGCAAGTCTTGATCCACATGTGCAAAAATCCATATCTGTCGTTGATAATGCCAAAGTCATGTGGGAAAGTCTCAAAACTCGTTACTCTGTTGGTAACGCATCTCGTGTTCATCAACTTAAATCTGATCTTTGCTTGTCGTCAAGACGGACAGACGGTGGCTAATTACTTTGGCAAACTTAAAGTCATGTGGGATGACTTAGATGACTATGAACCACTTCTTACTTGTTGCTGCGACAAAACCACATGTCCTCACATGCTTCGTCAAATCAAAAGGCGTGATCATGAAAGAATTCACCAATTCCTAATGGGGCTGGATGCGGCTAAATTTGGCACCACCCGCACCAATATATTGGGTCGTTTAAGTCGTGATGAATCTATCACTCTTGACAGCATCTACTCAGATATCATTGCAGAGGAACGACACCTAACTGTAGCAAGGAGCAAAGAAGAACGTGTTGATGCAACTGGATTTGCAGTTCAAAACGGAGTCAATGCGATAGCCTCTGTCACACGAGTCAACAATACTGGTCCGTGCACTCATTGTGGCAGATCAAATCACAACGCTGATACATGCTTCAAGCTACACGGAGTTCCAGAATGGTACACTGACAAATATGGTGAGACTGCCTCCGGACGTGGTCGGGGTCGCAACAACGCTCCTAGAGGCAGAGGAAGAGGACGTGGCTACTCATACCGGGCCAACAACGCACAAACATCACCTTCATCCTCTGTTCCTGCAGATTTTCCGGATATACCAGGGGTTAGCAAAGAAGCGTGGTCAGCCATAAAAAATCTCTTGAAACCAGAGACCTCTGTTTCTTCTGAAAAACTGTCTGGTAAGACTAATTGTGTTGATTTTCTTATTGATTCTGGAGCTTCTCATCATATGACCGGGTTTCTAGACTTGCTCACTGAGATTTATGATATCCCGCACAGTGCTGTTGTGTTACCTAATGCTAAACACACGATAGCTACCAAAGAAGGAACACTAATTCTTGGCGCTAATATGAAACTTACTCATGTTCTGTTTGTGCCTGATCTTTCATGCAAGCTCATCTCTGTGGCTCGTCTTCTTCGTGAACTGCACTGTTTTGCAATGTTCACTGACAAAGTTTGTGTGATACAGGACCGTATTTCCAAGACAGTGATTGGAGTTGGTGAAGAGAGGAATGGCGTTTATCACTTGCAAGGAACTGTTCAAGCAAGTGCTAATGCGGTAAAGAGGAAATCTGACAAGGCCTTGTGGCATATGCGACTAGGACATCCATCTTCAAAAGTTCTATCTTCTGTTTTGCTCAATTTAGATGATTTTGATAGTTGTACTTCTGATTTAAAGACGATTTGTGACGTTTGTGTTCGAGCCAAACAAACTCGAACAAGCTTTCGTGAAAGTTTCAATAAAGCAGAAGAGTGTTTTTCTTTGATTCACTGCGATGTTTGGGGACCCTACAAACTTGCTTCTTCTTGTGGAGCTCACTACTTTTTAACTATTGTCGACGATCACTCTCGCGCTGTTTGGACTCATCTCATGCTTGCTAAAAGTGAGGTTGGTCCCATTCTTCAAAAGTTTATTGCAATGGCACTCCGTCAATTCAACAAACAAGTTAAGATAGTAAGAAGCGACAATGGTACTGAATTCATGAGTCTTAAAGCTTACTTTGTCGAAAACGGTATCATTCATCAAACATCATGCGTCTACACACCTCAACAAAATGGACGTGTTGAGCGCAAACATCGTCACATCTTGAATATAGCACGCTCACTTCTGTTTCAAGCAGCTCTACCTACAAGTTTCTGGGGAGAAAGTGTCCTTACAGCTGCTTACTTAACAAATCGAACACCTACTCCTATCCTCGATGGCAAAACTCCATATGAGATCCTATACTCTACATCACCGGCTTATGATCAACTGCGTGTGTTTGGAAGTCTCTGTTTTGCAAAGAAACAATCAGGCCGTTCGGATAAATTTCAAGAAAGAGGACGCAAAGGTATCTTTGTAGGCTATCCTCACGGACAGAAGGGATGGAGGATTTATGACATTGAATCACACCAATTTTTTGTCTCTCGGGATGTCATATTTCAAGAAGATGTTTTTCCTTTCGCTGAAAAAAAGAATATAACTCCAGAGTCAAATTCTTTTCAAGGTATACAGTCTTCTATTTTGGCCTATGATGATGATTTTCACTCGTCTCCTATTGTTGAAACTACTACAGACTCTGCTCCTGATCTTGATACAAGGGATGACTCCACTCCAGGCACTCCCATTACACATATTATACCTGCGCCTGCGCCTATTCCTACTCCCCCTGCTCCTCTTCGACGAAGTCAAAGAAATAGACAAGAATCAGTTCGCCTAAAGGATTACGAAACCTACTCGGCTCAATGTGATTTAATTACTCCTCCAACACTGGTTTCTTCATCTGATACCGTTGGTAAATGTGCTTATCCCATGGCTAATTTTGTCTCATGTGAAAGATTCTCTGAAAAACATCAACATTTTCTTGCTGCCATTAGCATGTTTGATCCACCAAACACATACAATCAAGCTGTTAAAGAAAAAGAGTGGCGTAATGCAGTCACTTTCGAAGTTGACGCTCTAGAAGATCAAGGTACTTGGGACATCGTGCCACTTCCTCATGGAGTTAAACCCACTGGCTCAAAGTGGGTATTCCGCATTAAGTACAACTCTGATGGAACTGTTGAACGATATAAAGCAAGACTAGTCGCTTTGGGAAATCATCAAAAAGAGGGAGTTGATTTTACTGAAACGTTTGCTTTGGTTGTCAAGATGCAAACTGTGAGACTCTTACTAGATGTAGCGGCAGCCAAGAATTGGGAACTACATCAAATGGATGTCTATAATGCTTTTCTTCACGGCGATTTGAAAGAAGACATCTACATGAAACCACCTCCGGGATTCAAAACAACGGATCCTTCTCATGTGTGCAAGCTAAAGAAATCTATCTACGGACTTAAACAAGCACCTCGTTGCTGGTTTGAAAAGCTATCTGTCTCTCTTCTCTAGTATGGTTTTGTTCAGTCTAAGAAAGATTACTCTCTCTTCACCTCCATTCGCGGCTCCACTGTGCTTCACATTATTGTCTACGTTGATGACTTAGTTATTTGTGGGAATGATGCGTCAGTAATTGCTAAGTTCAAAACCTATCTCAGTCAATGTTTCAAGATGAAGGATCTCGGTCATTTAAAGTATTTTTTGGGCATAGAGGTTGCTCGTAATCCTGACGGTATATTTTTGTCTCAAAGAAAATACTGTCTTGATGTTATTAAGGAATGCGGTCTCTTAGGATCACGGCCGGTGGACACACCTTTGGAACAGAATCATAAACTTGCCTCCTCCACAAGTCCGTTGTTTGCAGAACCCGATAAATATCGTCGCCTTGTTGGACGTCTTGTCTATCTCACTCATACAAAGCCAGAAATCTCTTATGCGGTTAATATGCTAGCTCAATTCATGCAAAAACCTCTCTTGGATCATTGGGAAGCTGCTGTTCGCTTGGTTCGTTATTTAAAAGGATGCCCGGGACAAGGTATTCTCTTATCTTCTAGTTCTGACTTGCAACTCAAGGTGTTTAGTGACTCTGATCATGCGGGCTGTCCACTCACAAGAAGATCTTTAACTGGCTACTTGGTAAAACTTGGTCACTCTCCAGTCTCTTGGAAAACAAAGAAACAAGATAAAGTCTCTCGCTCTTCCGCTGAAGCCGAGTATCGTGCCATGGCAATGACATGTCAAGAACTTATGTGGGTCAAAGAAGTGTTGATTTCTCTCGGCATTACACATGATCAACCAATGCAGCTGTTTTGTGACAGTCAGTCCGCTCTTCAGATTGCCTCTAATCCGGTGTTTCACGAACGAACGAAACATATTGAGTCCGATTGTCATTTCTACGGGATGAACTTATTGCTGGCAACATTATCTTCTCTCACATTTCTACGACGGTTCAACCTGCAGACATCTTTACAAAAGCTCTCGGGAGTCAACAATTTCGGTTCCTTAGAGACAAGTTGGGCGTTTGTAATCTACACGCTCCAACTTGAGGGGGAATGTTAGGATAAGGATACATTCCTTATTAGACATATGTCAATATTCTAGTGTATATTCGATTAGGTCTACACATACATTCTCTTGTACTATATATACTTTGGCTAATCATCAATAATACTCAAGGACTTCTATTCACTTTGGCAGATGAGAACAAAGAGTTGATCTTCTTGCGACGGTCACGTTCACTAGCATTGTGATTAAGCTTCTTGGCCACGACCGGATTGTTGGCTATCTCATTTCCTTCTGACGAAACAGATACTTCCAAGCTGTTCTGATGATGAGTCAGTACTCCATAAGTCGGTGGTACCGGAAAATCAAGAAATGTGCCGTTATTAAGGTTATCTCCGCCACCGTAATAGCTTTCGCACTGTCCCGTCAACGGCCAACCGAAGTTTGGGAACAATGGAGGGACTAATGCACACATTTTTTCCTTAATCAAGGACAAGTTATAGATTCTGTTTTTTTTTTTTCTTCTTGAAGTTGTTTTGGTCGGAATATTATTGTCCCCTGATTATATATGCGGATGAAAGAAGACTAAAGAAACAAATCTCTGTTGTTAAATATTGATCAACAAACTATATAATAAGTATTTCGATTCGTTGGGATTATATGATATATTATATGTGTTAGACGACTTACATACTATAGAGAGAAATATTTAGGTCTCTATAGGGCATAGGTTGGCACGTGCCAGAGCCTATGTTCCACGCATGAACTAGGTCTAGTCACAAGTTGGACATATTGTATAAGAAGCATAACATGTATTAACACTAGGGTAAGATTATTGTTTACATATTAAAAGATGACTCACGCGAGTGAGAATGTTGAGAGCTTGCGGTAATCAGGTGGAAGATGCTTTGGCTGTCTTTACTTCCTCGTCCCATACATTTTTTATGTTGTAAGCATACACATAAGCATTTTCATGTTGTAAGCATATACATAAGCATTTCAAAATTTTAGATATCTTTGTCATATTTAAATGTAGTCTGGTTATTTTAATCCCACAACGACGTACGATAAAGTCATTTTATATACTAATGTCAACTTGATCCCATTTGTGTCTAAAGTAATATATGTTCTGATTTAGTTATACTTTCAAGAATGGATCAAAAATATTCCAAAATTGTTAATGTGAATCAATGAGGTTTCCAAGATTCGTTTCGTAACCCACATTTCTAAACTAATTTAATAATCTCCGAAAGCTACAGTTATCATCCTGTAAATTGCATATTCTTGTTTAATCTCATATATTTTATAACCAAGCCAAGTAAACCACTATATTTCTTCTTCTTTTTTCTAAACCAAAATAAACTAACAATCCAAAGATTTAGTTATTTCAAAACCAAAACTCCAAGTTTTTTTCTGTGATGCCTGATTGAAATTACTGCCTCTAGTATATATTAACTCCAAGATCAATGGATAACCTAGATACATGGTTTCTCATTTATCATTTATCCTAATAAATCTCAATTAACTCTTTAAATATGTCACAACAATCTATTAATTAATAAGTGCAACTTGGCTCACTTACATAATTTATCTTCTAAATTAGAGTCCAAAGTTTAGTACTGTATATGATATAATTTATACTCTTTACTATAATGTTGCCCACACTTAAAACACCCTCTTTTGTCTTTTCCTATTTTTATATTCTATTGATACACCAAATCACCACTAACATTTAACTGTATATAAATAAGATACACATAAACAAATATTTTTATTAGTAAGATTCAAAGTCTAGACAAAAATTAAAATATATAGCTGTAACATGAACTTCATAATAATCAGTCTATACTCAATAGCATAATCGATCATTGACTTCGACCAAAAACGAAACAACTCGACTACAACGCTTTGGTCAAGAATGTTAGATTTTCAAGAGAAAAGGACGACATAACTATAAAGAAACAAGAACAAATTATAATCTAAATGAGTTTCCACATTCCTCATACAAGTACAACATCCTCTGACTTAACTCTTCGCAATTCAGCTTGTAATTTTCAATCTTGTCCATTTGTAGATGGAAAGTGTAGAAAAGCCTTTCTCCTTGAGACCTTGAAGATGAAATATCCACAAGAACAAACCCATCTTCTTCTAACCCACTTAAAACATTAGATATCGAAAAGTTATGAATCTTAGACGATGAGATTTGGACCATCACTTCGTTGTCTCCAAGCCTAGTCGCAGACACGGTCGAGATGTAACTCGCCACCGCCTTTGGTTGCGGCTTAACGTAATGTTCAATGTTTCTTTGACCTGACACTTGCACCAAGAGTTCTTCCTTCTTTTTTATTAGCTTCTTCACTTGCTCTTGCAGCTCTGGTATGTACTTCAAGCTTCGAGAAACTGTCGCAGGAATGCTTAGCTTCTTCTGCAAGAAAGTAAAGAAAAAAGGGTTAACATGTACAGTATTCTTCTTCTAAATTGTAGAGATGCATAAATGTAACGGAACTGATTCACATAAGACAAATCAGAGTAGCTTCTTACCGATTGGTCGGAGGCAGGAAGACATGAACGGAGAGATGAGAACAAAGAGTTAATTTTCTTGCGACGGTCACGCTCACTAGCATTGTGATTGAGCTTCTTGACGACGACCGGATTGTTGTCTATTTCATTTCCCTCCGACGAAGCAGAAACCCCAAAGCTCTGATGATGAGTCACCGCTGTAACAGCTCCATAAGTCTCCTCCGGTACCGGAAAATCAAGAAACGCGCCGTTGTTGAGGATATCTCCGGCTAGGTAGTAGCTGTCGTACTCTCCCGTTGATGGCCACCCAAAGTTTGGGAACAATGGAGGTACTAATGCACACATTTTTGCTTATTAAGGACAAACTTTATAGATTATGTTTCCTCTTGAAGCTTGGAAGCTGCTTTGGTTGGGATTGTTCTGAACTTATGTGGAATATTATTGTCCAACGTATATATAATGCGGATAATACAATTAAATAAACCAATCTCTATGGTTTTTTTTTTTTTTTTTTGGTAAACCAATCTCTATGGTTAAGTATAAATTAACAGTATATACTATTATACAGTAGTTTTTTTTTTTAATATATAAATAGCAAACTAATATTATAAGTGCTGTCAAAAAAAAAAAAAAAAAAAAACTAATATTATAAGTGTTATACGACGACTTATCTATAAAGAAGAATGTTTGGATCTGAGGACGTAGGTCGACACATGCCAAAGCTTATGTTCCACGGGTGAACAAGGTCTAGTCACAAGTAGACTAACTATATAAAAAGTAAAGAAGAATTGAAAAATACACTCAAATATAATAAAGATTAGAGGTTTACATATTGAAAGATGACTCAGCCAGAAGAAATTGTGGGAGACGCGTGGAGATCAGCTTGAGGCGTCTTCCTAGTCCCAAACACTTGGATGTTGTAAGCATATACATAAGCAATTCTCATGTTGTAAGCATATACATAAGCATTTTATTTATTTGTTGACCTCCCCAAATAAAAGAAAAGCATCTTCCTTAAATACTATATTATATCAACGTTAGCCTTGTTAATTTAGCTCAATAAACAACGGTCGGTGATCTATCATGTTAAGCCACTATCGAACTAGGGTCAACTTTAGGTCATCCTCATTCCAATCATTTCCTTTAGCCTCAAGTAAGTAAATTATGTTGTTTCTGAATGAAGAAGACTAAAGCATTTGGAGACCAGGTCAAAAAAATTCCAAAATTGTATATGTGAATCAATCAAGTTTCAAATATTCTCAATAGTAGGTGACACATTTTCCAAAACTAATAAAACCCCTGAAAGTGAAAGATACATTTATCATCGCCGGCCTCTTCCACGACCACCACCACGGCCACCTCTTCCCCGGGAACCACCACCACCTCCTCTTCCCCTGGAACCGCCGCCTCCTCTCCCTCTAAAACCGCCGCCTCCTCTCCCTCTGAAACCGCCTCTAACATTATCTGATTTCAGTCCAAGAGACTGAACTCCTCTCCTCCTGTTTCTTTGCCCATCTTCATCCTCATCGTCTCTATCTCCTCTGTCTTCTTTGTATTTCGATGAGCTTCTCGCCTTGAAGGAAATCTCCCGAGACCCTCCAGGACCGAATTTGATATCTTTCAAGCCTCCAAAGTTGCCACGCCGGTTCTCTATAGCCTTGACACGCTCGCCCATAGGAAGACTATCTTCTTTAGCCAGTGAAGTGCGGTTGTAAAAAGCTGCGGCATGGCGCTCATCTTTCACTTCAAACAACCTGACACCAAATGATCCATATCACAAAACAAAAGAATCAAGATAGTGTGTGTCAAATGTAGATCCTGGAATGCAGTCAAAAGGCACTAACTTCGGAATTCTTGCTTTCTTGCTTGGCCTAGTTGCGTCTCCATCGTCGGCCTCGTCATCTGAAGCCAGTGATGCATCAGAATCACTGTTCTCATCATCATCCGATACAGCTTCAAAGTGTTCATCTAACAAAGAAGGTTGCTTCTTCGAAGAAGCAACAGGGTGTAGGACACCATATTCATATGATTCTGGATCAATTTGGTAGTCCTGAAAACCAAAAGGAGATTCCCAATAATCAGTTTAATACGATGTGAAGTAGTGCAACAAAAAATAACAAACAAAAAAACGTTGAAAAGAATTATGTTAATACCGGATTTTGGAACATCGAACTAAACCGACCATCTGCGAAATTCTCGCCACTAAGTATCGGTTTCTTCTTTTTCGACACTTTCTTGGCGGCCTCCTCATCCTCGGCAGTTTTATTCTCCTCCTCCGAATCGTCCCCATGAAGCCTTGCTGCGAGTTCTCGGTTAACCTTTGGCAACCTTCTCTTCTTCTGGAGAAAGCACAAGACAAACAGATATGTATGTAAGTAGCCAATAAACAAACAATGGTGAATCTACAGATGCTAAGGTTTTGAATACTAACTGTGATTCTCTGTGTACGGTTCGCTTCTAACTTCTCTTGCTTCTTACGTTCTAAGTAAGCATCATATGCAAAAGGTTCAGCCACTGCTAAAGCCTGTACAAAGAAAGAAAGAAAGTATAAGGAAGAAACATTATAGAGACTATTCTGATGCTATTAAGTGTTAAAAAAATGTCAAGGACTCACCTTTTTGTACAAATGGTGATTCATAAAATATCCATGCATTTGTGCTTTCAAAAGATCTGTTCCAATCAAATGAGTTAGCTGCAACTTCTCCAGATCTTCCTTTGTCACGAATTTGTAATTATCATAAATAGTCGTCTGTCCACTTTCCTCCAACTCTTCCTGAGAACAATATTAACACACAAGAAACGTGTTTGTAACAATGGTGACATCACTGGAATGGTAAACACATAAAAGGATAGGGAGACTTTTCAATTTACCGTTAGATTTTCAAGAGGAGAACACCATTTGGGGGCAGGACCGAGTTCAGGTATGAAGTAAGATGGGATTAGGCTAGAGTCTAAAGCAAGAAGCATAAGTCCGCTTCCACGGAACACACAAATGTCGTTTATTCCTCCTTGAGTCGGTTCAATGCTGGTCATACCTTCTCCCTGACAAACACAAAATGGAAATAACTAAACAGAAGAATATGGTGATTTCAAAAGCTTTATCTAGCTATATTTCTTGTTTTTTCAAAAAAAAAAAAACTATGAGGTTAAACCGTTCTTATCTGATGCTTACCGTGTTTGGATCCCATATTCTAACAATGTGCTTGTCGGTAGTAATCAACTTAGGTTGTTGAGTATTAAGAGTCCGTTGCCACTTTATACTCAAAATCGGGCTCTCGTACCTGCAAGTTTTGCAGAAACACAATGAACATTGAGGAAAGAACCCTAATGTTATAGCATATACAATGAATTTTGAGTTAATAAAAAACACAGCAAGACTTACATGTGATCCTTCACTCTTATGGGAGTTGAAGTACGCAAGTCGTATATGAATACCTGCAGATACAGAACAGCACAATCAACACAACACAACATATCTATATAATCAAATCGACCTACCAATGTTTAAAACCTTGCAGATAAAAAAAATGAAATATAGCATCAAACCTTTCCCGCACTACTCCCGACAGCTACTTGAAGACCTTCACTGTCATCAAACTCGATAGCAGTAACCTCCTATTAGCCATTTAAAAGCACAAGATTATCAGAAAGATCAATGCGATTTTCACCAATCACATGACGTCTAAGCTAGTAAAGTCTGTTTATTTGAAACATAAGTTAGGAAGAATCACCGCAGCAGCATCACCACCATGTGTGACTGCGTTAATTCTAGCAGCAGACGATTTCATTCTCATATCAAAAAATTCCACAACACCATCCTCACCACCACAAGCAACTAATCCATGGAGGTTGCTGGAAAGAAAATAGTGTTCAAATGTAAAAATAATAATCTAAAACACCAGAATCGAATCTTCTCCTAGATCAAAACAAGAAACATAATAAAAGAAATGACAGTTCAGTATACAGACCTTCGAGAAACAACATTAAGCGCTGGGGATTGAGTGCTGAGAGGAGAGAGAAATCTTCCCTAAAGAGAAAGAAGGCGAAACTCACAAATCATTGTCTACCAAAGACTGAGGTAGGTCACAATACTAAACTATTATAAATTCACTGGAAAGTACCTGCTCCAAATTGATTCTGTATAGATCAGGTGAGGAAGCAGCGCAAAGAAGATCACAAGACCAGGGATCATATGTCATATCTCTCCCCATCCTGCAAATAAATGAATGCTTTAGACCACGAAATATATCTCATATACCAACAAAGCTAAATTACCTTGGAATTCTTAAAGTGTGGTGTTTCCCGTATTTGGCGTGTAGATGAATAGAACGATCAGCACATAAGAAGGCAAGCTTTGAGAAGTCATCATCCAAAATCTGTAGAGCCAACAAACACATATTATCAAACCAGAAACAAGATAGTTACTATGAATGGTGTTAAGAAACAACTCATGGAGCAGTAAAGGTACCTCGAAATCAACTATCTCCGAGTCCAAATGCCTCTCAAACTTCAAAGCAAGCTGACCTAGCTCATAAACTTTGACCTGAGGTGGATATATGCCTGATTCAACAACACATCAGTGAAAAGTCACACATTATATATATCGAAGTTACAAATTCACAAAGCAAGAAAAACGCACCTGAAGCAATCAGATACTCTCCGTCTGGAGTCGCTTTGATTCTAGTAGTGGCAGTCTCAAACTTCAACTCCTGAATCAGCTCCACTCTTTGCATATAATCTTACATCGAAGAGGGAAAAAGAAAAAAAAGGACGAGCCTTTAAGAAATAGGGTTTATGAAGGGGTTAACGATTCAGAGCACGAGATAAGCTCTGAGACAGAAACAATAGGTGATACTTACGAGGGTTTTTGCGGAGAGCTCGTTGCTTCTTAGGATTAAGCCAAGTCGCAACATTGGGTGCAGAAGAAACATGGTATAACTTAACTCCATTAATGGAGGTCGACTTCAGTCTGTCTCCATAAGACGTCATCTTCAAGCAGGTTAGATAGAACAGGAAACCCTAATTCTCTCCACTTCGATTTCCACCCTTGACGGCGAGTTGCAGAGGAAACGCAAAATTTGAAGTCAAAATTAAAAAATGGAAAGAACCACCACTTGTTAATACATTAGGCGGTCGTGCTCTCCGGCAGAACAAAAGTCGACGTCGATGGTCACAATTTTAGGTTTCTTGTCTGTTTTTCTTTTTTGGGCCTTATAAAACCCTAAAAACACTTAATGGGCCTATATGACTACAATAAACCCTAAACAATTGTGAAACAAAAAAAAAAACAAAAGCAAATCAAAAAGAAGAAAACGCCTACCTCTTTAACTTCGAATTAGGGTTTATCAGGATTCAGTCGCCTGCTCACTTGAATTTCTTCGCAAGCTCAAGAAAACTCCGGTAAGCGATGGTTTTCTCTTTTAGTTTAGCTGTTCTTCATCAAAGGGTTCGATTTAATTTCGAATTTAAGCTCTACGAAACTGTGATTGTTTGCATTGATTCTCTATAGTTTTTGAATCGATAACCCTTAAAGAAATTTGATTACTTTCTGTATGAATTCATCGTCACCGTAGTATATTTGTCCTTTAGCTCTGTGATGTTGTGATTGACTTAAATTTGTGTGTAGAAATTTTTGAAGGAAGATGGTGAGGCCGTATGGGATTAAAGTGAACAAGAGAAAGGAGAGAACAGAGAGGTATGATAAGGAAGAAGAAGAAGTAGAGGAACAACCAAAGTTTGAGCGAAAACAAAAGGCAAGAGAAAGTTCGAAGAAAGCTAAAAAAGAAATCACTTCAAGAGCAGAGGAAGGTAATGAAGAGGAGGAAATAACTGAGGAAGTAACAGCAGCAGCAGCAGAGGATATTGTGGGAGGGATACCTATTGTCCTTAGTGCTCCTAACAAGGAAAAGCCCGGTGTTGTTTTCGTGCTTGAGAAGGCCTCTCTTGAAGTTGCCAAAGTTGGAAAGGTAATCTGCAGGAATGTTGGCATTACACTAAGCCATGGAGTTTGTTTGTGGTACTAATATATGTGATTGTTGTGTGCAGACTTACCAGCTACTGAACTCGGATGATCATGCTAATTTCTTGAGAAAGAACAACAGAAATCCGGCTGATTACCGACCAGACATCACTCATCAGGTCAGTGTCTTCAAACTCTTAAGTCATATCTCGATAGCTTATAACAAATTGTGACTCATCTTTTGTGATCTCTCTCTTCAGGCTCTTCTTATGATTTTGGATAGTCCGGTTAATAAGGCTGGGAGGTTGAAAGCGGTATATGTTAGAACAGAAAAAGGTGTCCTTTTTGAAGTTAAGCCACATGTTCGTATACCAAGAACTTTCAAACGATTTGCTGGAATCATGTGTTAGTTATCCATTTTTTCTTATCCTTACTGATATTTTGTTACTCTAACCTCCTCATTTTTTATTGTTTCTTATCATATTTGTTGGTCTGGCAGTGCAATTGCTACAAAAGCTGAGCATTTCTGCAGTTGGCAGCGGTGAGAAGCTTCTACGGTGTGTCAAGAACCCTATCGAAGAATATCATCTACCGGTTAACTCCCGAAAAATAGGTAAAAAAAAAAAGCTTTAGTGTCCTCCTACATTTTGTTATTTATCCATATTATGATGGGAATCGTCTCTTTCTTATATCAGGCTTCTCGCATAGCTCTGAAAAACTCGTCAATATGCAGAAACACCTAGCTACTATATCTGATGATACAGACACAGTTTTTGTGGTTAGTGCTCTCCAAATGTTTCCCTCTCGCTTCTTCACAAAGTCCATTTAATTTACTTAGTAATAGGTTTAAGCTTTCAATCTTAAGCAAACCCATACCTTGCTTGCTTTACCATTTCTAGGTCGGCGCAATGGCACACGGGAAAATAGAGTGCGACTATATCGATGAGTTTTTGTCGAGTAAGTCTTCTTCTCACCCGTACTTTTGTTAATGGGAAAAAAAAAGGAAAACAAATAATCTGAAAGAGGTTTCTTGATTTATGCAGTTTCAGGGTATCCATTGAGCGCAGCCTACTGTATCTCAAGAATCTGCGAGGCATTAGCAACAAATTGGAATATCATATAAAGAATTATTAGCCTGCAATATAAGGTCCTCTGTTTTCCTCTCTACTGCTCTAATGATGGAACTACTTTAAGCTACAATGTTGTGATACACATTGTTCATCTACTATCGAGTTTTAATAACTTATAACTTTTCGTTTGAAATTTTGACTCCACTTCAAACGTAATATTAAAGTAAAAGAAACATTATCCCTCGCTCAATCTCACGGTCATGCCGTTGTCTTTATAACACATAAAGAATCAAATAACACATTAGGTAATAGCCTAATAGGATACCTATCATAACTTACATCTGTAAACATTAACTCAAATTACCCATTATCCCTCGCTCAATCTCACGGTCATGCCGCTGTCTTTATACTACCCTTGGACGGTTGGACCAGAAGGATTGAATCTTGGTCCTCCAGTCCACGGACAGATCACCGTTTTTGCTTAGAACGACGCCGTTTGGGAAAAGATTTCGTGGAAGAATATCTTCACTTATTTTCTAGGTTTCGTACTACAACAGCATGTCAGATTGTCAGTCATGTACTCACTCCAATGATATTCTTGTAAAAGCTAGTAAGTACTAATAAGTAGTAACAAATATGACGAAATCAAAAGTTGTTTTTAATCACTATATTTTGATATGAAGTCCGAATAATAGCCAAATTGCATAAAATGAGGAAATAATTAAACTGTTACACTAATTTAGAATAAATCCATAACACTATGCTTATACAATACATGAAAGCATGATGAAATGTTTTAGTTCGGAACTAGCTAACTGTTAAAATATAAGGATCGCAATTTCATTCACTATCTCAAGATGTCAAACCCATACATAATGTAGAGATGTCATGTAGTTGGCCGATCACTAGCTCAAAACATATTCATCACAATCACATGAACAAAAGCTAATAATTCACTTGATTAGTTTATTAGTTTTTCTGTCTGTTTTTAATATTCGTTTTTCTTAATACCCTAGCTTTATGTTGTTCATTAAGTTTATTAGGTCTTTTAATTTCTTTTTATAACTTAACTTTTATTATATACTTTTTATTATTAAACTCTTATTTTGTCCCACTTAAAATCTCTTAATTATTATGATAATAACCAATCGATCGCACCTAAAACGTACCTTTAATCGTGATTTGTTTACAGAAAATAAAGCATGCAAAAGAATATCCAGTTGTGAAAAGGCTGGTGGAGATCCCACGTTCACATCAATTGGGCATCTTTTGGCGACAAGAATCAGATTAGAGATTGAGAAAATATCATTCTCCACTGCAAAGTAATACACGTATGCTTATTTGGTACTATCACTAATAGTAACATATAGAGTCCATTCCACGCACGGCTTATGGATATAACTAAACAGATATTTCTTTTGTTTGTTTGTCTTTGTCATAGGTTAGAGAGATTTACTCTTTAAATTACTAATCCAGATCAATCATGTTTGATAGTCCTGATGATATTCAGATTATAATAAGTTTTCCAAAATTTTGTCAGAATCTCGCCAAACCCCAATTCTAATCACGAGTCTCACGAGACAATTCTCATTTCACGGCTTATGGATATAACTAAACAGATATTTCTTTTGTTTGTTTGTCTTTGTCATAGGTTAGAGAGATTTACTCTTTAAATTACTAATCCAGATCAATCATGTTTGATAGTCCTGATGATATTCAGATTATAATAAGTTTTCCAAAATTTTGTCAGAATCTCGCCAAACCCCAATTCTAATCACGAGTCTCACGAGACAATTCTCATTTTCCTTTCTTGGTGATAACGATTTTTATTTTGAAACCATACGGACATTTAGAAATCACACAAGAAGAATCCAAATTCTCATCATAATTCACTCACGCAACAACAAGAAGAAGATACAACAAAATTGCATTCCCGCTCATAAACAAATCACACAACTAAGTGATAATTTTATTTTGACGTTTGGTCTTTGGCTAACTTATTTGGAATCATAAACCCAAACGGCCGGCCAATACACGGACCCGATCCATAACTTTCCATCTTCTGTCTCATAAGCCTCACTAGCATACTTCACCGTCTTCCCTTCACTGTCCTCAAGTATCTCAAGGATCTCTCCTGTCTCTCCAGAGAGTTTCACGACAATTCCATGAGGTTTTCCTCCGTTCATGAAATGGATTACAGTCTCCATCTTCATCGTATTCATGAAAAACCTTCCGACCAAACTGTGAATCAGAGCCACACGAGTGAACAAATTCTTTTTGCAATGTAAGGCCACCCAGAAATCGCCGGTTGGCGTACGCCGGATATTGTCAGGGGAACCAGGGAGCGTTGCGAAAACCTCGTTGGTTCCAGATTTGGGACCTTTGACCCATATCCGATGGCAAATGTTAGTACTGCTCTCGCATGTGACTACAAACGATCCGTTTTTACTTAGAGCTAGACCATTTGGTAAACGAAGTTTGTCCATAATAACTTTGGCCTCTTTCTTCTTCATGTCGTATCTAATTACTCTTCCAACCTTTGTCCCGGACAAAGACACGTAAAATACCTCCCTATCCAACAAAAATAACGTAACACATTTTTTTTTATTTGCAACCAAAAAGGATTTATTGGATGTGTTATAAAGTAAAGCAAGTGTAATAAAATTACCTGAAATGGTATGTATCGCTGCTATCATTGAAGTAGAAAATATCTTCCTCTTCGTCTATATCTCCTTGGTTGGCAAACATAACTTTACGACCTTCGGCTTCATCAACAACTAACTCGGCCAAGCCTCCCTGTGGTCCGACTTTCATGAGGCCAAAGTAACCATCACATATGTACAAATCTCCCGTTTTCTTCTCGAAAGTAAGTCCCAATGGCCTCCCACAACTTGGCACTACCTCATGCCTCGAACAGTTATCTCTTCATTCACCAAAAACAAAAAAAAATTTCCAATTAATTAAAATCCTAATTCATTCACCAAGAAGATAATAAAACAGAGTAAGGGCAATTTGGTAATTTTGGTTAATGAACCTGTGAGGAGAAGTGTAGGCGAAATCGACCCAGCCGAGTTCTTCACCGCGCCATTTGAGAATGCGACCGTCTGTGACGCCAACGTAAGGTCCTTCACCTTGTGGATCGAACTCTAAGCTCTCTGGTCCATCGGCGGGAAGAGGAATGGTCTTAGCATCTTGAAGGACGTGTTTCGTGCCCTTTATATTGTCCGGCCCGATGATTGATGACCAGAAGAAGAAGCAAAGGACGGCTAAGATAACCGGAGCGGCGGAGACCGGCGTCAGAACTCTCCGGCTAATCGGCATCTTTCTCTCTGTGGAGGAAAATCTGTGTGAATACTTAACAACAAAAAAGGAAAATGTGTGAGAATGATGATACTGAAATTAAAGACTATAAATAGATAAAAGTTTGGGTGAATCGAAGATCTTTCTTTTCACTGTATAAAGAGATGTGAGGCTTTTTTTTTTTATGATTTTGGACGCAACACACGTCGATATCTTTGTCATTTGCATAGTTTGAAGTGCCACATGTCTGTCAAATAATTGAGTACTGTACTTAAAGAGAAAACTCGACACGTTCCTGATCTTTTCTTTTCACTAATTTGTCATTAGAAATTGGGAATCCCAAAAGTATATAACTGGTACACCAAACTATCTATTCTTTATTTTATACAGATACCTATATTAAAACGTAAAACAGAGTGGAAATTTTTACAGTAGCACAAATTAAATATATTCTATAAATTTATTTTCTTAAATAGTATGATTTAGTCATGTGATGCTTTTTTTTTTTTTTTTTTTTTTTTTTTTTTTTTTTTTTTTTTGTCATCTGAATTTTATTGATAAACCAAGAAAGGATACAAGATGAAATACATATGCCGGCGGACTATACGAATGTCCCCAGAAACATTAGCCCAAACAAGGGAAACAAAGCCCTAAAGTACAGGGAAACTGATTCAAGCCAAAAGTAAAGGCAAAATTCTAAAGAATAAAACTACGACAAAGAAAGAAAGCAATCTAAACACTATAATTGAACAAAGGCACGAGAGACTCTCACAATGCTTCCCTAAAGAACCTGTAAACGCCGGTAGCACCAATAAGACCGGATTGACCTCACACCGAAGACAAACCAGTAGCATACCGACAGAGAGGAAAGCAAGAACCCAACGCGACCAAAGACACAAATACAACTACCAACACTCCTCACCAGCCAATCGGAGAAAGCAAGAAACCCTAGGTTCAAGGCAAAAACCTTGAAATCGACCGGAGACAAACCACGAGAGATCAACAATTCTTACACGCGGACACTCGTCGAACCAAATTCAGCCACCTACAGACTTAAAAATGACGACGTCCTCGCAAGAGAAGAACTAGAGAACGATTCCACTGCTTCGACTAGAACCTAACTCCAAAACTTCCAAAAGAAACTCAAAGATAGGCTAGTAGGTGACTCAGCAACAAAATCCCATCAAGATGGCTCACACCGAGAACGAACCAAGAGAAAACCGCAACCACTAACCAGCAAGAGGACTCGAAGGAGAGGTAGAACAAAGATCCAATTTCAAACCCACGAACATAGCCATCACCATCGAAAAGAGCCTCACAAACCATAACGAACCTAAAAGTAGCAACCTAAATTGATTCCATCTAACCCATAGCAACAGAAGGCAAGCTTACCCGACGAGAGAACTGACAAGACCACGGCCATTGATTCGTGAACCACCAAAACTCAAGATCCACCAGGATCCCAAAATTTCGCCCATTCTTCTATGAACAGAGCACCCGCCAGATCCACAGATCTCGGACACCCAACAACAACTCTCAGAGGAGAAGCTGGCCACCGACAAAGCCAAACAGCCTCGCCGAGAAGATCCACAGTTTTTGTCAAGTGAAGCCCCTCTCCATAGATAACCATGAGCTAAACGAATTGCAGAAACAACTAACAACATCAAAAGCAAACTAAAGGCCCCTCTCACAGCAGCGGCGAAGAGCGCCGGCCACCGGAGAGGGCGAGAGAAGAACTGGTTTTGTTGGGCGGCGGCTGTTTGAGAGCGTTTGTGTCGATTAGGGTTTTTGACTTTTTTGGGAATTTGGACCTTCAATGTCATGTGATGCTATAAACATACTTTACTTCAAAGTAACTTGAAAAACAATAAATTCACTACATTCTTCTTCTATAAAACACCATTTAAGCCCATGGTTTTACGATGAGTTCTTCGTAGGACCCTTGTTTTTCTTCTTTCACAAAACAATATACAAACTAATATATTTATTTATTTGAGTCACAAAATCAAATCGAGTACAAAGCTAAATCGAAGTTGCTTTTCAAGTGATTCTTTTTTCTTTCGACCAGAAAACTGGAGCTTTAATACCGACAACATAATAAGAGCATGTGCAGTGGTGAAAGATTTAAATGAGTCTCTCATAATATAATATTATTATTTTGTGTGTACTTTATTATGAAAACTTTTTACAGATTTTTTACTTCCATTGGTGAGTCTCTCACCAAAAATCTCTCATCAATATAATAATTATTTTTTGCAAACAAAAACAATACAATATTATTATAGTTTATTATTTGTAATATAATTTACCCTGAAAATATATTTTATATTTTATTTTAAACTAAATTTTTTTTTAATAATATCTTTAAACTTTTCAAATCTCAGATATTTTTAGTAATTAATTTGAAATAAGTTTTTTACCAAAAATAATATTAATTTATTATTATTATAATTTTAACTAATATTATTTAAAATAATATTAATATATAATTTAAAAAATCATGCATAATGGAACTTGTTAGATAGGTAATTTTATTTTAAGATTTATAAAAAAAAGTAAGAAAAAAATAATAACATATAAACTATATAATTAACTTTTAAACTATTAGATATTTGATTTATCCTAATAAAATTTAAACCATTCACATTTCACAAGATGACATGTATCCCATATAAGTGGCTCTCATGAGGTTCTCAGAGTCCCTCATATGAGAATCGAATCTCATGCACTTTTTAGCAAACACATTAATTTAATATTTTTTTATTGTTTTTAATTGTGAGAGACTTATGGAGAACCTACCACTAATCATGCTCTAAGGTGTTCAGCTAAACTAATATTACATGTTATTGTTTCAGATCTACAAGGATTACGAGATTTAGTCAAGAACTTCATGGTATAAAAAAAAAAAAAAAAGGTGTTCAGCTCAATATTGACATTTTGTGGAATTTTAATAAAAGTAAACTTTTAAAATGTATGCTTCAAATTTATTTTCCCGCAAAAACAAGTGATGATTTAAAAATAAATAAACATTTATTACTATTCAAAACACATAAGTAGATATTAGATACAACATAATCACTCATTTGAGATCGAGAACCCAAACGGCTGGCCAGTAAACAGACCCAAACCATAACTTTCCATCATCTCTCTCATAAGCCTCGCTTACATACTTCATAGTCTTTCCTTCTTTGTCCTCAAGTACCTCAAGGACCTCTCCTGTCTCCCCGGAGATTTTCACGGCAACTCCTTGCGGTTTGAATCCGTTAATAAAAGCAATCACGTACTCCAGTTTTATTGTCTTTTCTACCAATTTCCCAAGCCATTTATACCTCACAATCAATCTCCCTAACAGGTTTTTCTTGCAGTGTATACCAATCCAAAAGTCTCCAGTCGATGTCAGCCGGATGTTGTCAGGGTAGCCCGGGACCTTCGCAAAGATATCACGAGTCCCGGCTTTGGGACCTTTGATCCAGTATCTGTGGACAAGACTCGTGCCGGACTCGCATGTTATTAGAAAAGAGCGGTCTTTGTTTAGAGCCAAACCGTTGTTACAAACGAGGTTGTCCATGACAACTTTGGCCTCTTTCGTCTTCTTATCGTATCTGATCACTCTTCCCGACCGCTCCCCACTGACAGCCACGAAAAATACGTCCCTGACCGACAAAAATCACATAAAGTTTGAATTGTTATAAAATGCTATTGTTTGCAAAAACAAACAACTGTTGAAGACGTAAACTCTATGTCGCAAATGCTCGGATCCTAATTTCTAAGTACATGTATAATTAAAGAAGCCTATTGAATACCTGAAATGATACTTGTCACTACTATCATTGAAGTAGAAGACATCTTCCTCTTCGTCTATATCTCCTTGGTTAGCAAACATATAACTTTACGACCTTCGACTTCATCAACAACTAACTCGGCCAAGCCTCCCTCTGGTCCAACCTTCATGAGCCCCAAGTAACCATCGCAGATGTACAAATCGCCCGTTTTCTTCTCGAAAGTAAGTCCCAATGGCCTTCCACAAGTAGGCACTACTTTATGTTTTGAACAATTCCCTCTTCATATATACAACAAGGTTATAAAGTATAATTAGTTAATTTAGTTATTTGATTTTTCAGAAAAGCCTATATAATCAATATACATACGATCAGGTGACCAATTGACAAGCCACAAAGATTTGGCTGACACAGATCTGTAGTAGCCTTATGGCTTTGGAACAATTCATTGAATTGCAGCAAAAGAAACTTAAGTTTCCCCTTTTTTATTTTGTCAATATGCAAAAATAAAAGATACAAAATATACAACATTGGGACGGATCCAAGGAATGTTTGCACAAGAATATTTAGATCAAGCCTGAAAATCAAATTATAAAACTCAAGCTGATTCACCGCAACACTCATAAAACAGATTTGATGTCCTCAATTACTCATTCTCAAACAATAAATATATATTTTGAAAAAACAGAAACAATATATTATTTGTTCTTTTCTCTCCTCAACTTGAAATATTTTTATTGGCTTAAAAAGGTAGGTTTTAGACACAACACAAAGAGTTCCCAGATCTCTCGGGTAATTTCCTCAACTTATTTGGTATTGGTTACCATGTGTCGGTTTTTTTTCTTTCTTTTAAAGATAAATTATATGTGTCGATGTGTTCTAGTAAAAGACGTTATAAATAAAAAGAAAAACCTGTGAGGAGATGAGTAGGCAAACTCAACCCAGCCGATGATCATCGCCGCGCCACTTGAGAATACGGCCGTCCACGACCGCAGCATAAGGACCTTCTCCTTTTGGGTCAAACTCAATGCTCTCCGGTCCAGCAACAGGAATTGGAATGGTTTTAGCCATTGTCAATACATTTTTGGTGCCCTCTAAATTTTCCGGAACAATTAAGGTCTGATACGAGACTACGGACAAGACAGCCAACACAGTCGGAACGGCAAACCAAGTCGGAATTTTGTGATTAGTGGGCATTTTTTCGCCGGAACAATATAAGTTGTTGACTTGTCGGTTGTATAAGAGTAAATGTTGCAAGCTCACATACAGGTGAAACAATTATATAACATCCAAAACAAAGAAGTCAGTTTCTATTTTTCTTATCGTTTATGTGGATGCATATATGTACACGTATCCTTCATTTCGCTTGAAGGGCCAGTTGTCTAATATATAATGCTGCGATAAATCCGTACGTTGATTCAAATTGGAACTTTTCGAAACGTGAAGGAAAATGATTGCAGTATTTTATTTGTTATCATTACAAAGGCCGAACTTAATTAACGTTATTTTTTATAGACTGTTTGAAAGAGAAACATGAGTTCTTTTTTTTTCGGGCAACGAGGAAAGAAGCGGCTTCTCTAGCGCAAATATTATGAGTGCGACAATTTGACTGCTTTTCGGAACCAATCTTTTAGGTTCGACATTTAAGAAATTAAAAATGAAGTAGGCTATATATGTTATAAGTATATATTTAATTAAATGGATTTGTTTTGAGCAAATTGTGCTGGTATAAAGTTTTTTATGCTAGAAATTGATTTCGTTTAAATATTTTTTAAAAATATATTTCTTCTGTTTTTTTATAAGTGATGTATTAAGAAAATGCAAATAGATTAAGAAATTATTTAAGTTTTGTTTATTTCTAAATTAAAACATCATTTATTATCTAATCAACTAATAAAAATATAATCTAGATAATCTAAATCGTCAAAACCAATATTACAAATCGTCAAAAATAATTTATATAATCTAATCAAAGTAATTAATTTTGCATCACTTATAAAAAACGGAGAGTGTATATTGCACATCACATTTTGAACATTTAGAAACGCTTTAAATGACAAAAAAATTGGATTTCTATGGTTCAGAAAATTAATTTAGATTTTTGGTCTGAAATTTTTAGCTAACAAAAAGAATTGGATACGTTGCCGAGTAATTAGAAGTCAAACCCTACATGACAAGTAAGTGTAAGCACAAATTCACGTGACTTCATTCTCAACCACATAAGTCACATGAGATGTGTCAACTTCTCCCACAGCCACCACGACTGTTAGTTACTTCTGACATCAGATATAAGTACCATGACAATAAAAACGTGTCTTTGACTCTCTTATCCATATTGATCTCTATCGCTGTTCTAAAAATTCCCGCCTAAATCCGATTACTCTCCGCTTAATTGTTAGGTCCACCCTATTCGCCTCGATTAATGACTAATCTCTTAAAGAAATTAGTCACCCGATTACTCTCCGCCTAATTCGATTACTTCCCGCCTAATCCGATTATTCTCCGCCTAATCCGATTATTCCCCGCCTAATCTTACACACCCCGATTATTTTTAGATTGCTAGTATAAAAAAACTTTTTATTTTTGTTATTCAATCATTTGAATTAGGAGTTTGTAGTATTTTACAATAATTTATGTTCATATTTTAATAAAAATCATAAATTTGTAATAAAAATCATAAATATTTGTCTCAAAAATACATTTTTATGTGTTTACTGTAATTTTAAAAATAATATTGGATTAATATGTTTTAAAAATATTAAAATAACCCTAAAACTAATCCCCAATTAATCCCCGATTTTAATCCGATTTTCTGATTAATCGCTACACCCATACCGAACGCCCGACTAGCGCCTAGCGATTTTTTAAATAAGGATCTCTATCATAGGATCATATTTGAATCTTCCATATTGCAAATTAAATAATTATTTATATCAACATACAAAACAGATTTAAATATATTCGATAAACGCTATTAATAGCTCAACCCAGACAGACATCTTCAATACCCGCAACCCGAGATATTAGACTATGTCCATTGGTGATTTTTTTTGGTATTATTAACCCAAAAATAATTTTTTAATAGACCAAACCATATAATTGGGCCTGATACTAGGGGTGGGCAGGATTTGGATATCCAACTTTTTTAAGATATCCGGATCCGGATCCGTCTTTTCATTATCCGGATCCGGATCCGTTCCACTCGGATATCCGGATTTAGGATATTCGTAAAAATAACCAGATATCTGCTGCGGATATCCGGATCCGGGTTTTTTTTATATAAATTCTTTTTTATTAATATAAAATTAAAGAAAAATATTTAAAAACAAATAATTTAACATAAATAATTAAAAATATTATTATTATATAAAATATAATAAAAATTATTAATAAAATTTAAATAATAGTAATAAAATATTAAAAAATATTATTATAATATAAAATATCTCGGATCTGGATATCCGGCTTTAATTTTTCTATTATCCGGATCCGGCCGGATCCGCTTTTTCATTATCCGGATCCGCCCCACCCGGATATCCTGTTTTTCGGAGCGGATCGGAGCGGATCCCGGATAATTGGTCTCACTCCTACTTGATACTAGTCTGATGAGTATCACTCCACTGATACTTGTGATACTCAGTATCGTGTGATGTGGCAGAATGTCATTGGACCGTGAATGTTTTTTTTTTGTTTTTTTTTTAAATTAAAAATCTCTGAATGGCTTTGTTTGATCATGGCCGTTAATATCTATGAACGGCTTCGATCGTAGGGCTCTGCAATCAACTATCTCAAACAATAATCACGAGAACACCAATAACAAGATCAAAAATACCACAAACACGGACAAACAACATCTTTGAACAAACATCTAGAAACATCTCAAACAATATCTCTGAACGGTTTCGATCGTAGGCCTTTTCAATCTTTTACTATTTATATATAAGATGGACAAAATAATTACAAGTTCAATGAGTTTCTCCAATTACCTGCTTCGACCACAAGATATGTTTTGCTTAAGTATATTCTACGTTTTTATGGATTGTAATATTATCTTTTGTAATCTTATATTTTATATATTTTTTTTTAAGATTTTGCAAATAATTTTTTTTTAATTAATGATACCGATACCAGTCTCATCACTGAAAACAGATTTATTATCAGTATCATAAAAAAATCTCAAACAATAAACAAACATTAAAACTAATACTAAAAAAATGATTATGACTATGTGCATGCATGCTCTTACTGCCATAATAATTTTGTTCTAGTTAAATTTTTATTTTCCTATGCCACCGACGTAATTTAATCGTAATCTTTATTGCAGATTTGTCTAGCATTAAATGCTGAGATTTGCCAAATAAAATCTCGTCTCCAAATCTTGCATTATCTATTCTTCTGTGGTTTTATATTTTATTGACACTAAATAGAAACAGCCATAGAGGCTAATATAATTTGGTAGATTATATTTGTCAAAAACATATAATGATACAAACAGATATAATGTACCAAACTATATGTTTCTGACATTTTAGGTTAGATGATTTGACAACTTTTAAGATGTCACCACATGATTACAATATATATAACAAACAGTACAGACAAAAGAACTTAAAAGTATACACATGTACGTCAAAAACAAAACAAACAACACAAGGAGAGTTAACATAGTTGTGAAAACGTGATACACTTATAACAATGCAAAGACAATTAAGTCAGAGCAATGTAGGAAACTACAAATCATAAACACCAAGGAAAGGCATGAGAACAGAACCAATCCAAAGCTTGCCATCTTTCTCTTCCACTTCACTTATAAACCTCAATCTCTTTCCTTCGTTATCCTCAAGTACCTCCAATACCTTTCCTGATTCACTCAGCTTTATGGCTGTAGCATGAGGTCTTCCTCCAGTGAACAGTGAGTGCAGGCGCTGGGGACTGATCGGAAGTCTAAGCACCAAATCTCTGAACCAAGTTTGACTAAGTGAGAGTTTCGCAAAAAGACCTTTCTTTGAGTGTAAAGCGACCCAGAATTCTCCATTCGAGTTTCTTCTGATGTTGTCAGGGAAACCTGGAAGCTCAGCAAACACTTCGTGTGTTCCTGCATTTGGACCAGAGAGCCAAAGCCTTAGGATCTTGCAAGTGGTTGTTTCAACTACCAAAACAAAAGACCGGTCTTTGCTTAGTGCAACGCCGTTTGCAAATGCAAGGCCTTGTAGTAAGACCGTCGCTTTCTTGCTTGATCTGTCATACTTGATAAACCTTCCAGTCTTATCGACGTTCAAAACAGCAGCCAAGAATTGCCTGAACATGACAACGCTTTGGAGTTAAATCATCATCACCAAGATAAAGGATAAACCAAGACTCAGACATCAAAGTAAGAACGTTCATAGTTTCACAAAACATGGATACTGATCCCACACAGTGCTTTGATTATACATACATAGTATCGAACACTAAACCAAACTTTTCTCGGTAGTAAGTTACCAAACTAAAATAATCATTCTTTTTTTCTATAAGAATGATGAGATATTTCTATTCATGTTACCTTCTCTGGAATCTGGCACTAGTATCTGTAAAGTATATCACATCTTCCTGCTCATCAATGTCCAAATCATTAGTGAAACGAAATGGCTGCCCCTCGGCTTCAGTAACCAAAGGTTTGGCTAAACCACCAGCAGGACCAACAACAAGAAGGCCAAAGTACGCATCCGCGATGTAGAGATCTCCGGTTTTCTTATCGAACCGCAATCCTAAGGGCCTTCCACACACATGCTCCAACTCTGGTGCAAATGGGCGAACACACTCCTGCCTAAAACCACAGATGAGTGTGATAATCTAAACAAAGAGTTCTAAAAATGTGTCTCACTAAATCCTAAGGTTATGTTGCCTCTAATCAAATCCACTGAAAATTCCCCACAATTCATACAAAAAGACAACAATTTTGACAAAACACTGAGCGATCACTTCAATTCCACCATCGAAAAACAAAGCCATAAACCAAATGCTAGGGTTGAAATTTCAGAATCTCTCGATCGAAAATTGTCAAAGTTTCTTTGAAAATGTACCTATTAGACGATGTGTAAGCGAAATCTGACCATCCAAGCGATTCACTGCGCCATTTCAAGACACGGCCGTCGGAGACACCAACGTACGGACCTTCACCTGCTGGATCGAAAGCTATACTCTCCGGACCAGAGGCTCCGGTTAGGGTAACCACTTTCGCCGACGGGAAAACATCACGCGAACCGGAGATCTCAGGCGGTGCGAAGATGCCAGAACCGGTTTGAGAAGTCCTGACAAGGATTGCGAGAACCGCAACAATCGCGGTTAAGAATACTGTAATGATCATCATGGTCATGGTGACTGGTGGTGGTCAGTGAGATTTGCACTCTGCTTCTTCTGTTACGAGAGAGCTTCTTTACTTTTGTTTCTCTTCTTGGAGAAAAGTCTTTAAGGTTAGAGAAATTACAGATACTTCCTTGTAATTGTTGTTTAATTAGGATTTAGACTAATTAGTTGTTAAATGATCAATTATCTACATCAAAATTGAAATGAAGAATACGAAATTACTGTTATTGGACTTATGTAAGCCCATGATTTAAGCCCATGATTTAATATAATGGGTTAAGCAGCCTATTTAAGTACTTATCACATTAGAGAAGAATTGATTACAATGCCAATAGCCCAGTAGACAAATGGTTGGAATATGAGTCAAATTTTTGTTTTATTAACAACAAGCTGTATGGTGTGCCGTCATTTCTTAAAAACTAAAAACTGAAGATTTTTTAATTTAATATCTTGTGAATTATTACTGCTATATTGTAATATATTATTGGATAATTCTTATTTTTTTGTCGACAGAAATTGGATAATTCAGGAAGCTCATTTTATATTGCTAGCCTCTTTTCAAGTTATTTCGTGCTAATGTCAAGGCGTTTAAAATGGTAAAATTCACTTTTAAAAAAGTACTTCGCTAAAACATGTTTAATTAAGAGAAGGAAAGTTAAATTAACATTATTATAAAGAAATACAAAATCTAGAAAATATTGTAACCAACACTAGGGAAATTAATAATCGATGTAATAAATTTTATCAATTATGATTAACATTTTCGTGGTATTATATTTTTTTTGTTATAAAAATTCAAAAACGAATAAGTTCAATTGTATTTTATGTAAAATTTTGTATGAGCATAAGAAAATTTCAGACATTAATACATTTTTTCTATTATAATTGACTTCCCTTTTTAGTATATCATAATTGATGTTTCTAAAAAGTAAAAACCAGGAGAAATGTGGCTAAGGGTTTAAAATGAGTATACTAGCTTGATAATTAAAAGATCTTATATAGGAACACAATCATACAACCTTTATGTATTAAATATGATACGTAATATGAAATATGAACTCACGCGATAAATATAATGATAAAAGATTGGGTTTCTTGGGAATATAGTACGTTTTAGAAACATAATAGGCAAACTAGTACGGGTACTATTTACAATTGTTCGTGAGAGAAAGAGTGTGAGAGAGGGTGTTTGAGAGTGTGAGTGTGAGAGATAGAGTGTGAGAGAGAAAGTGTCAGTGAGAGTGTAAATTTTTTTTTTAATTTCTTTTTTCTTGAAAAAAAAGTGTGCGAGAGTGTGAGAGAGTGGTCAGAATTTTATTTTTTTTAATTTCTTTTTCTTTCTTTATTGTATTTCATTCCCTCATAGTTTAATAACTAAAATGCTCGTTTGTAAATTTTATTTTTCTAAAATTGATTATATACATAAAAATCTATGTTTTTTCTCTATCATTTGATATGCATTTTGTTTTATAAATTTTAAAATTTATACTAACAAACACTGTACAAATAATATATAAACAGATATAAATCATTGTACAGATGTAGACCATTGTACAGAAAACAACTGTACAGCAGAATGACTGTACAGATGTAGACCATTGTACAGCAGAAGACAACTGTACAGCAGAATGACTGTACAGCAGAATGACTGTGCAGATGTAGACCACTGTACAGCAGAAGACAACTGTACAGCAGAATGACTGTACAGATGTATACCACTATACAGCAGAAGACAACTGTACAGCAGAATACCTGTACAGATGTAGACCACTGTACAGCAGAGGACAACTGTACAGCAAAATGACTGTACAGCCACCATAGATGTGAACAGAATACTATCTGTACATCAACCTGGATGTACGATATGTAATCTGTACAGAAGCCATTCACATATGAACTAATTTGCTGGAGAACCCATGTCCGAACTATCTGTACATCAACCTGGATGTACGATATGAACATTTTAAAAAGAGAATGTTGTGATATCAAAATCATACTCCTTCGTTCATCTCTAAAATCGGACTAATAATATGATTTCGATTTTACACTTTCCATTTAACGTGATGACTATGACTCACGATAACTTAAAAAAGATTCGAAGAAACAAAATACTATCCACTTATTTAAAAAGAACGCTTCATTCAAAACATTGACTTGTGAAGCACAACTACTAAAAATGTAACAAATTTTCAGAAGAATCGGAACAACCGAAACAAATTTACAAGAAAAGTCACTAAATCGGAAAACTGCAAAGCATAATACGAATTCTAAGTCTATCATTATTATCATAAGAAAATAGTTCCGTAATTGTGGAAAAAAAACGATATGATCAAACCAAATGAGATTTGCATGAAGATGCCATATGTCAGACCAACACAATGAGCTGTTGTGTCGATGAACTCACCATATGCCAATATTCGCTATTACAGACAACATATTTGTATAGTCAAATTTCATTAATTAACATCCACAGATCCAACACTCCCTTAACCAAACTTCCATAGATATTAGACTCAAAGGATCGAGATCGTTTTAAACTCACTCTGGCTATTCACGCTCTCTAACACTCCCTTAACCAAACTTCCATAGATATTAGACTCATTGGAATAATTAAGCATAAGACGAGCATCAAAGGACTTCAAATCAGTACCTTCCACAGATAAAACTTGAGTTGATCCAACCATACAAACTTGTCCTGTAGATTCCGACCAAAACCCAGAAAAATCGAAACTTGCTCCTCCCCAAGAGCTACGTCCGTCGATATGCGTTACCTGAAGCTTTTTCTTGCCAAAATCGCCGCCGTAATAAGAAGAAAAAGCTGAGGTTTTTGAGATTTGTAAAGTCAATTTGTCTTCAACCTTGTAAATCTTCCCATCACCCAACGTTTTGCGGATTGACATGGGTCTGAATCTAGCTGATTTAACATCACCATTCTGTGATTGATACCGATTGAAGAAAGAGTCGCCGCCGGAGAAGAAGCTGACATCGAAAGCAAGCGACGCACGGCTGAATACGGCGGAGGGAGATGGGTCGATCGGAGACTCCGGAACTATGTGGTTGCAGTGATCGGAATAAGGGACTCGTGGGGATATGTAAGAGTGAGGATTCACTAAGGATGCAAGGGTGAGTGAAGTTGCAGAGGTGGTCAGAAAGAGGAGGAAGAAGAGAAAAGGGTATGATTGTAAATAAAGGAATATTGAAGGGTAGTTTGAAGATGAAGAAGGCGGCCAAAAAGTCGCCATTGTTACGGAGCAAGTGAAGAACTTTTACATGCTCTGTTTGGATAATCAAAGAAAATTTCGTAAAAGAATCATAATCAAAAACAAGTGTGTATGAGAGAGATAAAAATTAATTTATGAGCCGAGAATTGCAACTCTTTGATTATCCAAACAAACATTGAAAATGAAGGTTTGAGGAAGAGATGAGAAGAGACGAAGAGGGATCGGCGAAGAGAGTAAAATAAATAAATTAAAAAAGAAACAAATAATATCTAATTGTAATGGCATGATCGTAAATAATATGGGTTGGTGAGGGTGTGAAAGTCAGCCAAATAGTGTAGCACAGTGAAAGGCAAGGATTTTGATAATTGTGAATAGTGCCCGTACTACTTTACCTATTATGTTTCATAATTGTACTAGTTTGCAATATATTCCTAAAAGATTTGCTGGCAAATATGGCAAAGGAAAAAAAAAAAAAAAGCAAAAGGGATTTGGTGTGTCAATAATGTGGCTCTGTACTCCATCGGAGGGACACTTCCCGTATCTTGAATATGGCCTAGCAGCCATTGTAAGGGCATTTTAAGTTTTGAGTTTATATATAAAAAAAAAAAAAAATTTATGATATAGTCGAATATATAATCTTGAAATGAATGAATAGCATTACATTTTCAACTTAACGAAGTAAGTGAAATAAGTACTCCATGTGCACGATTTCGTATGCTTAACTATACAATATTTTCATGTAGTTATAATTCTATACTTAAGGAACGTTATTTGCTTAGTGAAACGTGTAAACATTGATTAATAAGTACACGAGTTAAGTATATTGTCCCAATTCTCTCTCTCTCTCTCTCTCTCTCTCTAAAGTAAATATAATGGGAAACAAATGATAAAACGAAAATAATTAACATTGGTGTATGTGAGAAATTGAGAATAATCTTTTATATCAAACACATTTATATTTAACTATAATAATATTATTTAATCTTTACCTTTTTTTTATAAAGTAGTCTTCATATTTATCAATCTATCTGCATATTATACAGAAGAATGGTTTTTGACCAAAAAAAAAAATAAAAAAAAAAATACAGAAGAATGGTAATCGACGACAAGAAAGACAGAGGAAGGCTAATCAGATAGGGGAAACTGTTACCTGATATCATGAGAAAGAAAGTTGTAGCTAGAAGCCTATAATCATAGCCTTTTCTGGAAAAGAATGCAAACATCAATAATGGTATCCTTTTCTTATATATACCAATAATGGAAATTAAAAGGTGAAAAAGATAAGTATCGAACTCGATTATTGTTTGAATCTCTCTAAGCATGGTGTTCTTTTTGTTCTTGTTGTTGTTGTTGTTGTTTAATCCAATCAAAGCTCCTTGCTGATGTTACTTATATCGTTGTGAATATATCAAGCAAAGCATATTTTCGCTAACCTACTACATGATAACATTAAGCTCATTGTGATCTATGGATGATTTTTTTAGGATCTAAGAGCATTTCTATTGCAAGATTTTAAGGACATCTTTATCGGTGGGATAGAGACGGATATCTCACCAAACTATATTAATAAAAAAAGATAATAATTAATGAGAGAATCCGTTTCTCAAACAAAAAACGATGAGAAACGGATATACAAATTTATACACATGTCACAGAAAAAAGGCAAAAGAGAAATTGAAAATTGGTTCTTTATTGAAGAGACTCAAAAAATCCATTTAACCATTTGTTATCTTATAAGTGGTTTAATTTTATTTTTAAAACTAAAATTTAATTATTTATTTAAAGGAGTTTTTGCAACAATGCCATTTTTTCAATGCCACTTTTCAAAAATATCCATTTTTTTAAACCTTATAAAAATGCTCTTAAAAATATAAGATTTACACAAATATGTATGTAACTAGATTTTAACCCGCGGTGTACCGCGGGGCTATATTTTCTTAAAAAAATCAAAATGTAATTTTTTTGATAGATTATTTTGATTGTTAATTTTAGGATTTCACCCGTGGTATACTATCTTTTATAAATATCAACCCAAACCCGTCCCATCATATTACCCGTCCTGTGAAATTAAACATCATTTAGTTATTTTTCTTTTTAATAATACTTTTATTTAAAAGCTATATAATTCAAGTCAATTTAAAAATTTCTTTTAAATGGTTCCCATAAGATATATATACATATAAATTAAATTTGTATAGAGTTGAAATAATATTAATATTACAAACTTTTTATATAATTTAAATATTATAAATATTTTTAAAAATATGCAATATATATTTTTTGTTATTGAATAAGAGGATATTATGTGTAAGAAATGTAGAAAATAAGAGTTTAATATTTTTATTATGGAGTCGCAAGAAAAATCTTTTATTTCTATACATGTTATTCGTTTATTAATAATAAAAGAAAACAAATCCTTTAAATTAGATATTAACTAAAATAAACGCACCATAATTACTTATTAAGTAACAACCAATAAATTTCACCAAAAAATAGGTAACAACCAATAAATTCTAAACGCAATAATTAAAGAATGAGATATAAAAAAAAATATCAAATAAGATATAAGAATCTTAAAATAATTGAATATCTAAATAATTTAATTGTTAGTGTCGATTTTAATGCCTTCATTAATGTGGATTTTTTTTTTACAGAGAAATATTTCCTAAAGATTATCACATTAATGACTCAGAAAATTAAGGAAGATATGAATTTATGATTCTCGAAATCGTGTTGGTAATATCTTTAATTAATATTTTTCAAATTTAAATAATTAATGCCAATGGCATTCATCCGTAAATACATTCCAACTCCAGGATTTATTTGCTAAAAGTCATCCAAAAATGTATATATAGATATTATTAAAACATACACAAACTACATTTCTATGTATCTAAAATCTTATAAATACTTTATAAATACCTTATAAATGCATTTTAAATACCTTTAAAAGCCTTTAAAATATCTTGTAAAACCTTTGAAAAACTTTAAAAATCCTTTAAAATAACTTGTAAAACCTTTAAAAACACCTTATAAAATCTTATAAATACTTGGATCGAGTCTTCAAATAGTAGTTACAATCCATAAGTACCTTATAAACCTAATAGAACTTTATAAAAATTTCAGATTTAAAAAAGGGCATTTTTGAAAATGGACATCTAAAAGGGGCATTTTTAAAAAGGGGCACACCAAAAAGAGTATTTTTAACAATTTCTCTTATTTAAATTTATCAAAAAAATAAAATTTTGTGTTCTCTAAAATAGTATCTAAAAGATGGAGGTGCTGTAAACTATATTATGGTTTTATCACTCGTCTGTCTTTGCAATTAACTAAATTTATCTAAACGGGAGTTTTTTTTATAACATTTACATCATTACATGCATCAACATCTCCATATATTGTTCTAAATTATTCAATTAAAAAAAAAAGTGTACTAGCCTAAATAAAGTGTATTTATCTCTTCCGACCAGACAAGAGGAATTATCTCGCTCTCTATATATAATTTTAGATAATTAAATAAAAAGTCTCACTTTGTGATTATGTTTTATTTATTTATTTCAAATCCATCTATGATCATACAATATTATTTGATAACATTTTCTCGTCCATTTAATTTTGATTTTTAAAAATTCATGTGTGTATAATGCGTTGTCAAAAGTCCAAAACGAATGAATAAATTTTCTAGATGTTCATCTATTTTTTTTTTTTTTGGGTATTCATGATCAGGTAGTCACATAAAGTTTCACAAAGAATCAAAAAACATATAATAATTAATTGAAGCATCTTTTGGTCTACAAATTTTAACATGCACTAAATTTAAACCTAGATTATAAATTTATAATACGTACGTCGATGATTAATCTAGTATAAATTATTAATCTATAAAACCGATTGAAATAGATTGTAATAATTTACGTACTTTGATTATAATATGAAGTCATATATATGATAATGTGGGTCAACGGGAACATGGAAATATGTATATTGGCATATTGCTGTTTATATATAACTTGATAGTATTGTCTTAATTGATCTCATTATAAAATAATATAAACAGATTGGTCTCATTTATTAAAATTCTCAAAACATGTGAAGTTAATATCATTGCTGTATCGTTTAAAATAATGGCTGAGGTTTGGTTCACCGTATCAAGACCATAAAGCTCATTAAGCTAATTAAATTAGTAATATTGACCTAACTGTACGTAATCGTGTGGTTCATATATATAAATACATGTATACACACCGACGAGTGTATCTACAAGACCGATTGGGTACAAGTACAACCACTCAATGCACGCTCGCGGTTTGATTTTCCTATTATTAAAAGTTGGTTGATTTTGATTAAAAAAAGAATAATCGACATATCCTCCTATCCAAATAATGTTAGCATGTAGTTGACGACAAAAACTATAATATTTCGTCGCATAACAATTCGGTAAGCATAACCTACCTACTAGATTACAATAGAACAAAAACTTTGAATGATAAATATTGCAATATCACATTTAAAATTGCAAAAAGAGAAATCTTTTCTAACTCTTTCTAAATACATGTGCTTATCGTAACAATAAAGATGTCAATTACAATATAGAAAACAGCCGTTATTTCGTGTTTATGAGTTAGCAGACTTATTCGCGTCTTTTATAATCAAATACATAAACAGCCGTTAAATTTATAATGTTGAAATTTTTGTGAACAATTTTATTAACTCCGAGTTCAAGAATTAAACTTCCAAAGTTACAAAAAAAAGAAAGAAAGAAACATCAAAATAAATATGTAGTTTATGGTATTGGAATAGGGAAAAGTAGAGAACAAAAGAAGCGACCATTAAGGAAAAAAGCCTGAAGACAGGGGAAAGAGGAGAGGGGCCATATTGTGTGCATGGATTCTTAGCCAAAGAGTGCTCTGCCCTTCACATCACTTCTATTTCACTATTTATTTATTTATTGCCAATATTATATATATATATATATATATCCTATCTTATATATGCTTTTAAAATATCATATATATATATATATTCATTATATCTATATGTATTTATTTATCTTCTATATGCTTAAATATAATATATATTCATTTTAATTATACCCTTCAACACATCATTTTTGACAACGCATTATGATTATTACAAAAAAAAATTAATTCTATCCACTTTTTTATCAAATAAATTGTGGCGTGTTAATTGCAAATTTTAGTGAAAATTTGATAATAATAATAATAAAAAAAAACTGAAATTTGATCAATCCGAGTTATATCAAAGACATTTATATTAAAAAAAAAAAAACTCTACTGACCACTTTGGCTACAATTATGTTTAGCCAATATTATTGCTTACAAATAACTTGATGAAAAATATTTATATATATTAGGACCCTATATATTATTCAACTTTTCTACTTTACTTTCTTTCTATTTTAGTAAATTACTAATACTTTCTTACTATTTATATATACAGATGTATACATGGAACATAATTGAAATATATAGACCTGAATGAGTTTAGAAACCGGGATATTTCAATATCGAAGATAAGATTATCATCGAGCAAACAACCCACAAATGAATACTATAAATACAAAAATAAATAATCGATCAAATATCTTAACGAGAGATATAAGCCACTCAACTACCTCACTTGGACTCGAAAAACTTCTCGGATTACGTTCATTGCATGTGGTCCATTTCACATGTCACTATGACACACATCCACCAAATATGACATTCTCAGTTCACTTCTATGTACATAAAAAGAAAAACCAACTATGTAATATTTTTAAGGGTTTTCGTACCTAATTATGCTTACATTAACATGTTAAATTATTGAGTTTATATATATTATTAATATCAAATGTTTTAATTCTTCTATAATGTAAACATGACATTTGAACTAATAAATTCAAAGTTTCAAACACACACACAAATAATGTGTTCGAATTAACAATCGAATAATAAATGTAACATGGTCTAGAGATGGGAATGTGAAATATTTTGGTTCTTGCTTGGGATTTTTAGGTCAGTAAAAAAGCTATATTACATCTTTTTTCCAACTGAATATGATTGTTGATCAGATTCGAACACAAATACTTTGATAAAACAGCTAGCCGGTCTATAAAATGACGAGTGTCTCGTAATGTTTTATCTAGGGTCAAAAGCTGTGATGATGAAGGTGTTTGTGTTAGAGAGAAGAAGAGGAGAGAGGGGTCCAGGGTCCTCATAAAGGAGAAATGATGGATGGTTGCGATTAAGAGAGGAGGATATGTAATAAATTGAAGATCCATTCTCACTATTGTGGATTAAAAGCATTGTCTTCCCGACATTGTGGATTAAAATTAAATAGACCACTCGAGAACGAACCATATCTTTTTGGTCAATTCCACCATCCTTTGATTCCTTTTCTCATTTCTTCCTCTTCTCCACCATCTTTGAATTACTTGAGTGCCTTACTCTTTCATGTCTTTTATTTGGTCCATTTGTGTTAAGAAAAAAACAAAGTCGATTAACTTGTGGATTCATCATGTTGACTAACGATTGATTGAGACCGGTAGCTTTTCGGATTAATTAAGAGAAGATTTCATTTCGACTATACTAGGACATAAGAAGCAACGAAAACATTTAGGAAATTAACCCTTTCCATAATTTAAAGGACTAAGGTCATTTTTTTTTTTTGTTTTTGTTAAGTCTAAAAAACGGTTTTTGGTCGATTTAAACGAAATAGAATGTCTAGATCAATTGATCAATTTGTTTCATCTAGATTTGACATAAATTGTGGCGGTTTGGTACTATTAAACGCCTAGGCGGGAGCCTAATCACTGTCTAAACCTTTATATTGCATGGAATCAGAAGCGGGTACGCGGAAGCGGAGCGTTTGGAAACGTGGAAGCGATTTTTTTAGAAATTTTAGGAAGTGGGTACGTGTTGGAAGCGTGTATAGAAATTTATATATATATATATAATAAAATATTAAGCATTATATAATATTAAAACATATAATTAACAACACAAATCTAATACATAAATTTTAAATACTTTAACTACAAATAAAAACCAAATAGTTTATTTTCGCAATAAATAAAAATAAACTAGTTCAAAGTTAAAATTTTAGATCACTATCTTCACTCTCATTTTCTTAATCCCATCCAGTAAAATGGTTTCAAATTCCATTTTATCGATAACACATCATCAAATTCAAGTTTCTCAAAGTTTATTCAATTCAATTAATCATTCCAACATTTTCCAAATAGATAATTTATGTCGTGGTTATTTTGTTAAGCATAATCTTTTAAAAATAAAATACAAAAATTAGTATGCAAAATTTTTAAATTGCAAAATTAGTTTTGGTTTCTTTTAATTGTAAAAAATACTATAAAAATAATTTTATATTTCTTATTAATATGTGACTATCAAATTTTTAGAATGGAAACGCAAGCTTTCAAAATGGAATCATAAGCTTCCAAAATGAATTTTTTGGAAACGATATGAAAACGAGATTCCAAAAGCTTCCAAGAACTTCCGATTCCGACTAATATTCTAAAGCAGGAAGCGGACCTTCGACGAACCTTCTGTGCTTCCTAGGTCTAAACCACATTTTTAAACATTGTGACTAGGGTAAGAGAGAGAGAGTACTCCTTGTTGGAGGGATTTTGACGTGTGGCCCCAAAAGTTAGACACGTGTCAGGTATAGTAGATGAACATGTTGATAATGGCAATTATGATGATGATGAATGGGGCATGACCATGGGAAACAAATCTTTGCAAGAGAATCGATTTAAAATTGCCATGTCGTTGCCACCACAAACCCAACTGCTCATTATTTCACGTTTCGCTGAATATTGTTTTCTCTATTTTTATGTATTGAATTTAATTGGAGGAAAAAAACAATGATATGATAAACAAAAAAAAGGCATCTTTGATGACGTCACCTGTATCTCTCAAGATTTTGGCGGGTCCCGTTTCTGCATTTATTTCTTCATGAATTTAGACTTCAAAGGTTTGGGAAGACTATACATTTTAGTATTTTACTAAGAAAACTAGGAAAAAAAGTTTAATCAAGAATAAGTTGATCTTTAACGTAAAAAAAGGTTAAATTACTGAACTTTTTAAATGGTCTAAGTAGGAGAATATGAAGAGCAAGATGATTAATATTATATGGATGAAGAATAATATTTAACCAACAAAACCGTCTAAAGATTATACAAAAATGGATTTGTCATTTTTATTTGTGGAACTAGTAAATTTTAGTTTGTATTTTCAACGCTTTCATTTGATGATTAACAATTGTGATTAATTTTCTTCACACAAGTATTAGCCACCGAAATCATCTGACAGTCTTATTCATTTATTATGGATGTAATTTTTTTTTTTTTTTTGTCAAATTATAGATGTAATTTTTTTGATATTTAATATGTTATAGGTTTGGTCGTCCATCTTTGATTTCATGTTTTATAAATCTGATTGTTCATTAAATGTATACCGATATGTTTGTTACGGATATATTATACATTTGTTCGATAGTTGTATTTATGTTTTTTTATATGATGTTATAATATATTTATAAATATAAAATAAATGAAGATGGTGATGTGATATGTTATACAAATATATATTTATAAAATTTATGAAGTCCATAAAAGAATTTTTAGATTTTTGCATATATGATGAAGATGTTATATATGTATTTTTCATATTTGGTGTAAAAAATCAAGCGGTTGTGGTAGTAGTATACATATAAAGCAAAGCCCACCTCTTATCTAATCCTTAAAAATCCTCCAAAAGATTTGTTTTGATTATTTTATTTTATTTTAGAAACTTTGTCTTTTTTTCCTTCCTCTGCGCTGTCTTCTTAAAAAAACTATTTTTTTTTCTTTCTCTATTAGTAATTTTGCTTTCTCCACAATTCAAAGCTAAATTAGTTTTATTCATTTTTCCCTCTCTCTTTTGCAAAGATTTGGTAGAAAAAAAAAAAAAGAGTTATAATCAGAGATCTTGTTTTAAGTGCAAACTCTTTTATTTCTCTTCCTCACCTAAGCTTCAGCATCGTAAATTAAAGATTAAAATCGCATCAAATCCCAGAGAAAAAAAAAAATTGATTCTTTTTAGTGAAGAACAAAAAAAAAAGTCGAAGACTTTACATCTGGGTTCATCGATTTGAGATTTGATCTTCTTTGAGATTTCTTTTTCTATCTTCAAGTTTTGCAATGGGTATGGCAGCAGAATCGCAGTTTCATGTTTTAGCTGTTGATGATAGTTTATTTGATCGGAAATATATAGAGAGATTGCTTCAGAAGTCTTCGTGTCAAGGTATAATGAGTGTTAATACAAAAACAAAGTCCCAATCTTTGTTTGAGAAAATCGAAGAAAGATCTAAGCTTTTTTATGTGTTTGGTATTTGTAGTAACTACTGTTGATTCTGGCTCAAAGGCTTTGGAGTTTCTGGGTTTAAGACAAGGTATTGATAGTAACGACCCAAATGCGCTTTCTAAGTCTCCGGTTACTCACCAGGTTCGACAAGTTTGCTCTTTTTTTTTTCTTTTTTTTTTTTTTTGTAAATCGCTTTAATGTTAAGTTTCTTCTTCTGTTTGATTGTTTTTGTTGTTAAAGAACTCTTGTGTTTGATTGTTGCTTTCAACAGGTAGTTGAAGTGAATCTTATAATTACAGATTATTGTATGCCTGGCATGACTGGTTATGATTTGCTCAAGAAAGTCAAGGTACTTGTTTTCTTCCTAATTTATTCGATTCCATCTTTGGAAAAATAGTTTTAGAGAAACCAAGAAAGTTTTCATATTTTTAATCAAGAAAATAAGGGAATGTCAATAGAAGATCTCTTTAGAATATTCGTGTTTATTTCCTTCTCCTTTATGCTATTTGATGTGTACAATTTATTGATAACATCTTTTGATTAATCTGGCAATTTTGCAGGAATCATCAGCTTTTAGAGACATACCAGTAGTTATCATGTCCTCTGAGAACGTTCCTGCAAGAATCAGCAGGTAAAGAAAGAGTGAACCAATGAAGTTTGAGTTTGGTTTCCTTTAGATTGTGGTTTGAATCTCTCATCATAGCTTTCCCGGGGAATTAATGGGAAGTTCTTGTGTGTTTTGTGTCTTGATCATGAACAGATGTTTAGAAGAAGGAGCTGAAGAGTTTTTCTTGAAACCAGTAAGATTGGCTGATCTTAACAAGTTGAAACCTCATATGATGAAAACAAAGTTGAAGAACCAGAAGCTGGAGGAGATTGAGAAAACTTCAAAAGTCGAAAACGGAATTGTAGCAGCAGCAGTTGAACCAGAGATTAAAGATTCAACAAAAGTTGTAATTGAAATCCTGCCTCTGCAACAAGATCTGCTATTAGTAGAACAAGAGGAGCAACCATCGAGTACCAACAACAAGAGGAAGTCAGTGGAAGAAGGGATCTCAACAGATAGAGCACGTCCTAGATTCGACGGTATCGCAACCACTGTCTGATCTACCGCAATGATGCTTCTTTTTCCGGTTTCTGATTTAGAGTTTTGTAGATTTTCGTAGGAATGCTTCTACTGGTACAATACATGGTTTCAGTAGGGAATGCAGAGAGGGCATATAATGATATGATGTATGGGGATAATGTTTATAAGTACATCAGTAAATCTTACATGGTGAATAATCCAATTCCCAGTTTTGTTTCACTCTTTACTTTTTGCTTTAAAGGCACTCAACTATCTGAAAATGGTATGAAGGATCTGTCGATAGGTCACTTTATTTGCACACTGTAGTTTTCATGTATAGATACGTACCTGTCCTAGCGATCAAAAAGGTATAAATCTGGTAAATTCTGGTGCAAATGTGTCATGGTTTGTTCCATGTTATTGTGTCCTACCTAACCTGAAACAGAATATCAGGACAAGTTGCTCTCTGTGTCCTCTCTTCACAGATCAAGAATCTTGTTGAGAATTGTGTCACTTCGAAGAAAGATCTGTACTTGTTACATAAAAAACAATGAATCATGATTTAAACCTAAACAAGCAACATAAAAATCTAACAATGATGAATTTATTGCTTGATCTCTTTTCAAACACCAAATTATGTCTTACGGTTTGTTAATTAGATTCTTACTTCAAGAACCTATAAAACTACAAAAGTTGAGACAAGAAAAACAGAGTTTTCACAAATGGAAGCTAGAGAGGACATGTATTAAAGGCAATGTCAAGATCAGAGATCAAATCATCCGCATCTTCGATGCCAGCAGATATACGGACAAGATCTTCCGTCAAGCCTCTGGCCTCACGAACTTCTGCAGGTATGCTTGCATGTGACATGAAGCATGGCATGCTTATAAGTGACTTCACACTCCCTGTTGTCAAAGAGAAAAAGTGGAAGAGATCAAAATCCAAAATATCCCAAAGCTTATTAGAGCTTCTCCAGAAGAAACAAAATATAAGTTTTCTTTGAGTCTCACCAAAACTGACTGCAATGCTGAAGTATTTGGTGGTTTCTACAAGATGCTTTGATAGCGCAACCGATCCAGTTATAAAGCTAAAAACTGATCCTGCACCCTTAGCCTGCATATATGAAAAGAGTTAATGTTATATTGAGAACTTAAACTATCTTCTTCTTATTCTTCATATATCAGTTCACGCTTTTTAGTACCTGAGAGAAGTGGAGATGGTGACCAGGATGATCTGGTAGACCAGCATAGTACACTTTCTTCACTCTTGGATGAGAAGACAAGTACATTGCAATCTTCCGTGCGTTTTCCTGAAGATTTTTGCCATCTATTGTAAGTAATGAAACCAACCCAAAAAAAAAAAGAGAGAGAACAATATTTCAAGATAATTAGGGGGGTTAAAGTCAAGACCTGTTGCTTTTCAATCCGTAAAGCCATTGTCTTGATTCCTCGTAGGCAAAGCCAACAGTCGAAAGGAGCTAATCCAGAACCTTCTGAGTTTTGGAGGAAATACACCTCCTTTGCCAATCTGGAAATTTTAACACCATTATATATAAGAAAAGCAGATATTTCAAAGAAATGTCTCAGATACTTGAAAGCAGAAGATACTCAAAAACAGAAAAGAGTAGAGGCAACATACTTTTCGCCTTTGACAGCAAGCACACCAGCCATCACATCACTGTGCCCAGCTATAAACTTAGTAGCTGAGTGCATCACGATGTCTAGAAAGCCATACAAGTTGAAACATGAGTATTAAGAAGTAAATCTGAGAACAGAAAAACGAAAGTTTTAGCCAATAGAAAGCAAGTCTGAGTTGTTTTACACACCAGCTCCAAGTTCTAATGGCCGAGAGAGCACTGGTGACATAATACTGTTGTCCACCAACACAAGCGCACCTTGAGCATGAGCCATCTCAGCAATTTTCTGCAAAGACAGAAAACCATCAAACCAATTAAACATTACGGCAGAATATGTCGATTTCCGCCATGTTTCAAAATTTGCAGAAACAGAGTATTTACTCGTATATCAGAAATTTGTTGTCTGGGGTTTGTTGGAGACTCAAGCCACACAAGCTTAGTCCGGGGACCAATCGCAGCAGCAACCTCGTCTAAATTAGTTGTGTTTACTCGTCTACAAGATATCAAATGGAATCATTAAGTTATCAGAATGACTAGTTATAAGAATCATAGGTAGGAATACTAACTTTACCACAACGCCGGATCTTGGAACAACTTGGGATAGTAATCTGTCTGAGCCACCATATACATCATCTCCAGCAACAATTTCTTCGCCTATGGAAACAATATTAAATATACTACAATGAGACCAAATCTATGCTACCAATCCAATGGAAAGACATTACAATCCAGGAGAAGTCAGTATCGGAAATTACCATTTTTGATAAGGTGTGTAACAGCACTAAGAGCAGCCATTCCACTAGTAAAGCAAAATGCTCTATCTGCCTTGTCAAGCTTCGCAAGGAGGCTAACAAACGAATAAAAAGTAAAGTTTTACGAACACACATACAAATATAGCTAAATCACCTAGGAATCGAGAAGATGCTAAGAAACAATTACCTTTCCAATGCATCCCGTGTAGGATTTCCACTTCTTGTATAATCATAAGGTCCATTTTCAATAGCAGAAGGCTACAATAAGCAAAGAAACTAGCATCAAGTGACAAAATCTTCCCATAATAAACGAGGTTGTTCGATTTACGGCTCAGTACCTGCTTAAATGTAGCTGTTTGGTAAAGTGGAGTGCTCATTGCTTCAAAGGGATCAAATTTATTATCCAAGTTAACCAATAATGTAGAGACGCTAGCTTCTTCTTTGATATTCATAGCTGCAAAAACATGGAAACACCATCAATCAACAAAAAAACGTTAACTTTACAATAATCATCAATACGATCCAAAAACAAAGAAGTTATTAAAGCTTAACGAACCATTTAAGCTATCTGCGGTATTGTTAACAGTAGAATGAATTTGACCATCGACACTTTTCTCCATCACGCAATTCAGCTTGAAAATGTTGCGATTCGAGATCTGCTTCTTCTCCCAAGTTGGAACCTTGGAAATGGAAACACTGGTCGGAGAGTTCTTATTGACCAAACCCTTCAGAGAAAAACACCCAGAGACGAAGATGATCAGATACCACTTAAATTGGTTTGGTAGAGACCAAAAGCTAAAGAAATTGAGGAAAAAGGGATTAACTTTATTTGAGAGGTCAATAAATTATAGTAAAGTAAAGAGCAATACTCGGTCGGGGAGATCAGCGAAGGAAGGTACGAAGGAGGAATGAAGTGACAGAGAAGATGCCATTCTGGTTGATGAAAGAGAATTAAAAAAGCTTCTTCTCCGGCGTCGATTTCTCGTCTGAGATATTAGCCGACGAGATAAAGTCGGCGACGGAGGCAGTTCTCGTGCTCAAGTGAGTGTGGAGACGACAGAAGAGAAACTGAAGCGGCTTTAAGTCTCGGTTTTTTTTCGGTTTAGTTAGATACGAATAGACAAAACCGATATAATTCTGGTCTGGTTTTACTCAAAAAATCAATGGTTTGTGCAATTTGTATACCCTTGATAGGATCAGATATCAATTTCATTAACAAGTAAACCAGCTACTTGGAGAAAAAAAAAAAGTAAACCAGCTACTATAGATAGAATTTGAAGGAAAAAAAAAAAAAAACTGAAGGGAAAAAAACACGTGGGGAAAAGTAGGTGAACACCTACTCGATGTTCCCATGAGAGTTGAGACATAACACTAATATATTCGGCAGTGACAAGAAAAAGGTATTTTGATACAAACAGGTCTTTATAGATTTTGGCTACAAAAGCCTTTACTTGGAAGAATTGGCTACAAATTGTCACAACTAAACCGGCATAAGACATCAGACAAATAAATATTGTCTATTTTCAATATCTAAGCATCATAGAGAGAAACAAAACAGACAGAGATAGCTCTCGAGATGTCGAGCAACTTGAACAGACAGTTTCTCTCTCTGCATCTACACAATCTTTCTTTAACTTCTACTTCCTGACCTCAGGTTTCTCCTGATGCTGCTCGATGACTCCCTACTCTCGCTTTCTGATTCGCCTTCTTCTCCTGAAAACCTTATAACTTTACATAACTGTATATAACAGTTTCTAAAATGTAGCTTAAGTTGTGTGAGATTGTTGAAGATACATATGGAAGTTTTCACATACCGTCACTAGTCTTTCGGTTTAAGGAACGAGTATTGGTCATGGTCGTACCACATTGCGCAGAACCTGGCTCTTCCTCTGAGTCAGACTGTTCTTCTTCTGGATCAGATTGCTCTTCCTCGGACCCAGTTGCATTCAAATTATCACCTAATTCTTCCATTGATGGATCCACAATTTCACTATCTGAAACACCTGAGAATACACAAAACAGTCCATTTAAAAAAAAGAGAGATACTAGCCAATGAACTGTGCTTTAGCCAAGAGTCAAAAAATTACTAACCTTCACCTTCATCATATTCTTCTACAGGTTCTTCTATCACTTTGCTGAGGACAGCAAGAGATTCCATGGTCTTGGTTTTCTCTCTATGAACCTCGGCATTTCTTGCGGTTTCTTCTTGTTCTTTCTTCTCCATGTGGAACTTGTTGATCTTCTCTTCAAACTCTTCGATGCACGCTTTGAGTTCTGGTTTCGCAAACTTCTTTCCCTGTTCAGATTCACAACCAGATGTCAAACTCATATATAGCATGAAAAGAATGGCTAGGGTGACCAAAACCAGAAAAAACGGACCTTATTGATTATGCTTCTAAAGTTCTCGGTCACCAAATCCTCTGCTAAAGCGTGCTCGTAAGACTTGAATGACTCAATAAGCTTTTTGATTCCCTTTTCGGTGAATGTCAGCAGCGAAAGAGAATACGAAATGTATTCCCATTGTTTTCCATCTGCAAGTTTAGGTGTAGACGTCAAAGGGATATACTTTCTGTTAAACCCATAACAGGTGTAAGGATATATCATCAATACAAGCATACCTGTGACTCCGCTAAACCTATTGCAAAGCTTCTCAACCAGAGCCTCCATCTGTTTGTCCTGGAGATTGTTGAGAATACAGATGAGTGATTAGATACGAACAAATACTGGTCATGCGCTAACTTCAATATTGAAAAGCTATATACCTTTTTGATGGAGCCTATCAAGAATTGCATGACATTACAGAATGACTCCCTCTCTAAATTCCGGTTGGATAACTGTCCAAGTATATCAGGAAGTAGATTGTATATGGGATTCGATCCTGGATTTGTTTGGCAGAAAAGAGGCTCAAGTGTTAAATTTGATTCAAAGGTGGAAGTTGTTATGTCATGTAAAGTAGCTAATGCAACTGACCTTTCTTAGACAGTTCATGGAAAAATAGTTTTGCGAGACTAGAGATCCTCTCCACATCATCTTCTATACATATAGCCATTTCATTTATATGCCCTTTCACCTGAAATCAGGATTCACAAAATAAAACCTCAAATTATAATTGCAGATATTTAAAGAGAGCAAGGAGAGAGGTAAGGAGTCCAACCTTCATCATATCATTCAATATAAGATGTGATAGGACCAGGACAGCATTTTTCCTGACAGAAACTGAAGCATCCCGTAACCTGGCATACATATTTTCTGTCCAAGGTTCTAAAAGATTTGGAAAACGAACCGCCAAATCTCCAAGGGAAAGGGTGCAATTAGACCGGACAACTTCAGACGGTGCATTTTCAACAACTGTGAAGAGAAGCTGAAGATGGGATTCGCTGGCATACATTGAGTTTAATGCATCAATTTAACTATAAATTCAGTTTTGTAAAGGATAAAGAGAATATATGATAATGATTTAATCTCACCAAAAACTTGCATCAATAATCATAAACCTGCATAATGCAAGCATTGCGGAAGCTTGTAATTCAGGATGCTGTAAGAATGAAAAGAAATCGTTTTGTATATCACAAAGTAAATGTATGAGCAAAAGAAGGAGATAAAACACAAGCTTATAACTTCATCACACGAAACAGAATAAATTAATGGAAAACTAACTACCTTTTGCAGCAGAGTAAAATTTCTGCAAAGCTTTGAGAGAAAAGTTGCACACTCCCCAATCAGATTCTTCTCGCCACAACCACCAGAAACAATTTCTTTCTCTGTTTTTTCAGCGAGTGTATCAAGCAGTGCATCATCAGAGGCAGCAAGTCCTAGCTCAGCATTTATGTTATTGTTCTATAAAACAAAGAAAACTTTGCATGAGATTGCACTAGTAAGCAAAAATAACCCATTAGGGTTGCAACATTTGTGTCACCAGCTGCTTTACGAAAATCGGTATGTACCTCTTGCGTGGCCCCAAGGTTTTCGTCTGTATCCTGACTTTCAGCAGCCGATTTGTCCTTTTTAGTCTTCTGTCTCCGGATCTTCTGGATACAGGATTCTATATACACCAACTGGTTCATGGCAATGTGACTGATAGCGAACAAGAATCTACTGAGTTTTGTTACTTGAATTGGAGTCAGAATATCAACTTTATTATTAACGGTATCAGTCTGTGCTTCATCTTGTCCAACTACATCAAACACAGTGCTCACGGACATTTTAATAATAGTAGAAGCCAATGCTTCTGGAGTTGGGTGGATCATGTATATGGCACTTATGGCTTTATCAGCAGTTGCATAATATATGTTTTCTGGAAGCCAGTTCCCAGTGATCAAGCTTTCAAGAATACCAAACAATCGGCTGCCATTGTTGAGCAATAACTTTTTCCTATCTTCCTCGGAAAGCCGCTGAATAGCAGTGCATGCAGTTCTGGCAAGTAGAGGTTCTACTTTTGCCCAACGGCCAAACCCAATATCGATAATATCCTGTATGTGTGACCCAAGAATCCTAGGGGACGACTTTGCAGCCATGCAAAGGATAGATAGAGCCCCACGACTTTGCTCTGCAGTTGTCCCATTGATGTTAAAGCCAAAGAAGTCCCATAGAGCCGATGTCTACAAACACAAAAATGATAGAAGCACTTATTAGCCTTAAGCAGGTGGAATCCTTTTCGCCGAGAAATAAATTTCTCGAGCGAATCAATAATCAATAACAACGCTCATTATTTTTTAGTTGTTCTTGACCATGCATAAGCAGACCATACATATCCAGTGACAATAATTTATAGCATACTCATACGCTAGGGTCACACAGAAGGAACCTACCGTGCTGCTAGATATTTCACCTTTTGACACTAAAGCATTAACAATAAACTCTAGTGCTGCCTGATCTCCTATATTCGAATCTATGGCAAGGTTCAACAGCTGTTTCGCCGTTTCAACTGGATTTTTCCTTATGTAGATTGAGATGAAGGCATTCTCTACTGCTTCATAGATAGACTTATCCTGAGAAAAGGCCTGCAGAGACAAAATAAACAAGGTTTTTAGCACAAATGTATTAAGGGGATGCTAACTAAAAAATATCAGAAGAATGGATTATTTTGAGTTATGATAGATGATAAGCGACCATACCAGAGGCAGAATTTTACGGAGACAAGCTTCTGCACCATCAATTTGGAACTGCTTACACCTCATCAACAAAAGAATAGCATTCTCAACATCAGTGGCAGAAGATGAAGCCATTAATTGAACGAGGATCGGCATACTGGCTGACATGCACTTCGAGAACCTCAATCCAGCCTCAAGGGAAGCAATCAAGGCCTTGGTCTGCTCAAGGTTACCAATATCTGGAACAGAAACATCCTTCTCACTGATGCCTTCTCCATTCTCTGGCTGACAGCTATCAGATAGACTATCTTGATGCATCTTATTTGTCGTTTCAAGATGCAAGTCATCGATTTCACCATCTCCACTACAGGAGTCACCATCTGAAGTTGACTCTTTTGATGCATGCTCAGTAGGGAGGCTTGGTTCAAGTTCGTTCAGTTTTCTTTTATACTGCTCCAGGGTTGCTTCAAATGAAGCTATTCGCAGCTGTGGACCAAAGGGGTTATGTTGCAACATCGTGATCAGTAAATTCAATGCGGATTTTCTAACAATTGCACTCTTATCTTCCAGTCTTCCAGCAGATATTGATGCAACCTCATTCCATAGGCCAATTGAAACAGAATGCTCTTCACACAGTTCAGCCCACACCTGAAGAACTCGGCTCCTTGTATAGGCTGAAACATCTCTACATCGTTCGAGCAAAATTTCCAACATAGCTTGCTTAGTTCGCAGACAAAGGGACTTGGAACTCATATCTCCCTCGACATCATTAAATGCTTTTGCAACTAACTTTCCAAGAACACCAACTAGTGCGTTTCTTATCTTGTATGATTCACCGCCAAAATGAGGGACCAATACTCCAACATTTGTCGACATTAGTTTTGGCAAACGATCAGCAAGCTCGACCAGGAAACGCCCCACATTATCAGCCCCAGCAGTATCTTTAACGTAGGCTTTTGGGTCAGTCCTCCCAATATCTCTAATGATTGTCACGGCCAACGTACCATCTGCATACTTACTTTCAGCTCTAGCAACTGCATCAGCAACATGTACAACAGCAAAATCATACTTGTGTATCAAGTGCATGATTGAGGCACATGACTGCACAATGTAATGGTATTTTGTAGCAGAGGCTCCAATGATTCGGCACAGTGCATCTTTTGCCTCAGCATCTTTTAAGATTGTGGCATTCTCAAAAAGAGTGAACGAGTTTCTACAAGGAAATAGTATGAAAAAGATGTGAGAATGTATCTTCAACATGGAATATGCAAAGATAAACCAGATTCATTAGGTCACAGAAATTACTTGACAATGAAAGACAGGTAGTTTTCATCTAGGTCTGATGATCCAAAGAGCAAGGATAGGTTGATCTCAAGAGAATTTGCGACCAAATTGAGCATCCTACCCCTCTGAGGTTCCCAGTTCCATGACTGGATAACTTGCTTTTTCCTCCCTCGTGCTGCAACCTGTTCATCCACAACATCACTATCGTAAAGACGACAATAGGAGATGAATTTTATTCTGTAACACTATCAGCTGGAGAAAAAAAGAAAACACCTTTGTGCTGTCAACTGAGCTGATGTGTGATTCTTCAGTCATAATAATAGTGAGGAGAAAGAAAGTGTATATTTTCAAGGCATTGCGATGTGATGTGATCCTATCAATGATTGGAACATCATCCTCCTGATCTTGGACAGATCGGGAGATCGAATCGACATTGGGAAGAAGAACACTTAGATTGGACCGGAGGCTTTCTACAAGATTACACTTGCAAGATGGAGGAAGACTAAAAAAGCTCCTGACCAAAGAGTAGACACGATCAAAAACATCTTGATCTTCGATACAGAAGAGTTCTCTATCAGATAGGTCAAAGGATACACCTGTTCCACGAGAAGAAAGTAAACAAAATGCCTCACATATCAACCACGAAAGAACTAACATAAACATTTAAACTCTTTGACTTCACAGTTAGATACTTAGAATTTGTAAAACTTTCCAATAGAGCCAGAGAAGAAATTTGACCTTCCACACATTTCCTGAAACGCACTCAATAAAATTTCTCTCGACTTAATTAATCAATCTCGTATCGATCAGTTTCGCTTGAATACACGAATTCCCACTAAACCCACCTGACGACTCAAGTGACTAATGACACTATCAACAGACACAATGTAAATTTCCTCCCAAATTGCAATTGCAAAGCAAATCTTAAGCCTCTCGAAATTGCATATCAGATACGCTCATACAGTGGAGAGACAAAGACAAATTACCTTTGACGAATTCTTCCAGATCGGAAGGACGAAGAGAGGTCACATCGACGGGATTCTGAGCGAACAAACGATGATTGTCTTCCGGATCTTCTTCTAGGGCTCGTAGAATTTGAGGGAAAACAAAGGGAGGAGCCATTTTTGTCTAGGGAGAGAGAGAGACGTTGCTCAGAGGAGAGAGATAGAAAGAAGAATCTGCCTTTTGGGGAGATTCAATTTCAAAATGAAATTGAAACAGGCAACGGAGCGGGAATTCATGGATCATCCAATCGAGTCGGGTTCCGGATACAAACCAGGTCGGATCCTAATTATTTATCTCGAATTAAATTATTTGAGCATTGATGACGATGCGTTTCCCGTCGGCTTGACTGGCCAAATACGAACACGTGGCCAAATCTAAATGGTTGGAAGATCCTTCAACGTACCGAATCATCTTTGATATTTTTTTACCAAAGCTTTTGGCTCCAATGACTTCTCCGACCAATAATTTGATCTAACAAAAGAGAGAGAGAGAAGTAGAAAAGCTTTGAGATGGCGATGCCGCTGGGCATGGCGATGTATCTTATGAGAATGGTTTGGTTTTCTCTGAGTGGTTGGGTTTTCACTTGCGTGGCTATTGCTGACGAAATCGCTGGCTCTCTTAGAAACGGAGATATTGGTCCTTTCCATGTCGGATGATCGTATTCGAGATCTTTAGCTCTCCTTCTGTGCGTATATGTTCTTCTCTTCCCCGAATTTTACGTTTTTTTTTTTTTGGTTCTCTGTTGTTTTCGATTAGAGTCGCTTCAAATTTCCTTTGAAACCCTAAAATTGAGAATAGTTTGGGTTAATAGAAGACTAAGATAGATCATATTTGCTCGAAAAGGTGGAAACGGTTGAGATATGTATCAGTCACTCAGTGTGTATTGTGTTCGGCTTTGTATATGAAACTATGTATCTTATGGATTCCATGGATGTTGATGATGCTTGCTAATGGCCCATGAACTAAATCGAGATTTCTCAACTCTAATTTGGTTGTCTTTGTGTTCAGCAACTCTGGGATGCAAATAATGCTCGTTTCCTTTTGCTGCCTCTACTGCTTGAGTTCATCACTCATAGTAGCTGTTTTTTTTTGTTCTTGTATTGCTATAAGTAGACTCAGGAATCAGGATCATTCACATGCTCAGATAATTTCTCTCTTCTCTACATAAGTATATCAGCATTGGTGATATGATCCATATATGCTTAAGTGATTGTCTGGAAAACAATTCATAAGTGATACCTTCTTAGCCTTCAGTACCAAAACATTCCTGGAATCATGTTTTATAATCCCAAAACTACCTTTTGTTTTTACTTTTTCTCCTTAGCTTTTGTTTTGCACTCACGCCTTTCTGATTTCAGGAAGGGCATATTACTACAGTAAATGTGCAGAGTACACCAGCAAGGTTCTATGAATTGAAATCTTCTCCTGGTATGCAGGCAAGGTTCTAAACTAAGAAAAACTTATCTATTGCCGCGTGTTGCTCTACTGTATCAAACATTTGACAGAGAGAGACAGAGACAAGAGACAGAGAGAGCAGAGCAGTAAATGTGTATAGTACTATAGTTTGTAGAATTCCAGACCATAAGTGACCTCTCATACTTGTGAAAAAAATGTTGTTGAAAACAATTTTGAGTTTCTATCAATTTTAAGAATCATTTAGCCTCTTCTGCTTGGAAGATCAGATCACACACAAAAAAAAAAGAATCCTTTGAATGTACTTGTTTATCTTTAGCTCATTGACATCAAAGAAATCTATTACATTCAATGGAGAACCAAACTTTTTTGTCTGTCAAGATCCATCTCTAAAACTATTGAGCTTCCCTCTTATAGTAGGTTTTTTGTCTTATGCATATCTTCCTTATATCATTTTTAGTGTTAGGTTCTGAATGTCGAATCTTTCCCCTTCCCTTTATTGAAAAGAGTAAAAGACAAGGAGCAAAGTACCAAAAGAAAGAAAGAGTCTTCAAGGAGTTTTTGCCTTGTGCAATTCAACTTCTTCCTTTATTTTTCCTCGATGTCTTAATGTTGTTTATGTGTCTATATCTTAGACGTTTTTAAAATAAAATGTGGTCCAATTAGTAATCTTTTTAATCAAGATGTGGTCCAAATTAGTTGTTCTTTTTCTAAACCGTATTGAACAACATAATACCAAATTAAAATACATTAACATAATGCAATATGTAACAGCAAAGCACCATACTTTATCTCGTGGGGATTAGAATCTACAGCTTTCATTACAAAGACTAGTCAACTAAATAGTACCAGCTAGCAAAACATTCATCTTAGGAAAGAAAAAGGTATGTGTAGATCAATCAAAATGAGTAAAATGTTTCCTTCTGAATAAAAATGAATAAGGAAGAGTTCAATGAAATGATGATATTAAATTATGGTAGAAGTTATGTTAATAACAGGTCAGATATAGAAACTTTCCCTAAAGTCAAGGATTAAATTATTCACGTGAATACTCTGTCTAGGTCCTATCTTGAAATTTATTATTCCAACCTTTTATGTTCTTTTTTTTTTTAACATCCAACCTCTATGTTTATCTCTATATATTTAATTTTATAAATAACTATATAGTTAATATTTCTATATTTTTAATTTTTATAATTTAATATTTATATCTAGATAGAGTCATATCAAACCGTTTTGCTTCAAATTTTATCAAATGACAAGTTTTTATTTTTTGGGTGCAGATATCAAAAGATACGTTTTGGAATAAAATAATGATTTAAATTAAAAGTAGTTTAGAAAGTATTGCATTGCAAAAATAAATGCTAAAATTTAAATAAAATATTAGATTATATGTATATTGTGAAGCCCCAAAAGTTATTATAAAATCTTTTGAAACTGACATGTCAATATATTATTTGCCAAATTTGATCAACTCTTTTTTTCTCCTCCAATCTTCGTTTAGTACTAATAAAAATATCATAAAGAATTAAAGATTGCAGTTATGTAGATCATGACATTTCATTAAATAATATTTTATATAAAATGTTGGCCCAATTTATAGACAGTGGAGGAAAGTTCTTGGAATTGATTCTTCATTTCTTCTTCTATACATAAGCTTTGGTTACACAATCAAAATCAAATCGAGAACTGTGGTGTCCGAAAATCAACATCAACATCGTTCTTCTGCTGCCACTAAATTTCACCATCTTCCACCTCCAACTGCCCTAGACAGCTATTCTCCACCTTTCTCTTTTCTCTCTCTGTTCTCTATCATTCCCAGAGCAAAATCAAAAATCTCAGAAGAAACCAGAAAGAGCAAAGAAACTAAAAGTCTAAAACCTACTATTTCACAAAAAGTCAAGTGTTTTTAATTCGATTTCATAATGGGTTCTTCTGCTTCAAAGACCGCTTCTTCTGTTTCTTCTACTTCTTCCTCATCTGCGTTTTCTCCACCGCCGACCAAATTCGGCTCCGATTCATCATCTTCACCGGCGGTGCAGAGAGCTTTTTCGTTTCCGACGCCGTTGGTTCACCATCCTCCGGCGAGAAAAGGCGACACTCATCACCTTGTCTCCCTCACATCTACGTCGTACGGTTCTCTTCTCCTCCTCGATCTCGATGGATCCAATAACTCCTCCGACCAACAAACGCTGCCTCGTATCTCAATCTCCGGGAAGAACACACCAGATCCGGTCTCTCCTGACTCCGTCATAAACACGTGGGAGCTTATGGATGGCTTGGACGATGAATTCGAATTCGAAATTCCCAAACCTGGTAAGCGTCTAAATTCGGATTTTTGCTCTAAACCCGACCCGAATCGGAATGTGAGTTTAAATGGGTCTGCGTTGAAATTGGATGAATCTTACGAGATTGTGAGAATCGAAGAAGACGATGAAGATTGGGTTCCTTTGACTTATAAACCTAAGCAACCTTTGTGGAAGCATTTGTCTGAAGAATCATTTCTCTCTGACTTAGATCCCAGCATTGTCTCATCTTACAAGAAAGCTTTGTCTTCCAAGCAATTAAGCAATCATAGTAACACTAGAAACCCTCTTAGACCCACAAAGTCCCTCTCTTGTAGCCCATCATCCATCTTAATCAGTGAAGAACCAAAATCTGTATCCTCTAGTCAACTGATTTCATCACAGGCCAAACCGAGATTACCAGGGACAGAAGACAAGATTGTGCTCTACTTCACAACCCTCCGTGGAATTCGAAAGACATACGAGGATTGCTGTTGCGTTAGAGCGATACTGAGAGGGCTTCAAGTCACGGTAGACGAACGTGACATCTCTATGGATTCTAAATACAGGAAAGAGCTTCAAAGCGTGCTTGTTGCCGCAGAGAAACCGGTTTGTTTGCCTCAGGTGTTTATCAGAGGAACTCACATTGGTGGCGTGGAGGAGATTATGCAGCTAAACGATGGTGGTGAATTAGCAGAGATGTTGAAAGATTTCCCTGCTTGTGAACGCTTGGGGACATGCCGGAGCTGTGGGGATGCAAGGTTTGTGCCTTGTACTAACTGCGACGGAAGCACCAAAGTGTTTGAAGAACAAGACGAACGGTTCAAGCGATGTCCTAAATGCAATGAGAATGGATTGGTGCGTTGTCGCGTATGTTGTCTCTAAGTGATCTGTTTGATCAAAAGCTGTGCGGGTGAAAGGGGAATATAGATTGATTGATGATGTGATATTATGAAGAGAAGAAGAGAAAAGAGTGGATGATTCTTGACTAAACCTGGTATTTGGTTAGTAATGTATATTGAAATAAGTAAGTTGGCTCAAGCCTTTTATGTTACTCTCTTATGACTTGTGTTCTTTTGTTCCATTTATGTTCTTGATCTTGACCCTTTTAACATTTTAAACTAAATGATTCTTACTATACTATATTATAAGTACATAAAATGTTAGATGATGATTGGTAATTCGCATAATGGCCGAATGATTTGTTTTGTATGCAAGGTTATCAATGAAAATTTTGTGCAATAACAATTTTTATTCATTAGTTAATACAATTGTGAAATTGTCATTTCGCAAATGTGTTATCAAGTGTTATGTCCTTTAATAAATTAGCTAATTTATAGTATTTATATTTGTACCAAGAATTTTAATAAGCCCCATTAATGAAAATTAAGGAGACAAATTACCAAGAAATCTCGAAGTTAGCTAGTTGGTAATTTTTTACACACCAAAAAACTAAAGTGGGGTAGACACAAGGCAAGTACTTGCTAATTCTCAAATGTTTGTGATCCGGCTTAGCTCCTTTAAGAACCGAATTTTGGACTTGATATTTGACTTGTACGAAACACGTATTAGCTATAACAACTAACAAGTATCCGTCTAAAAGCTGATTACTTGCCCGTAACTTGACATGCCTTGTTACTTCCCAAAATCAGATACTTGCTACTTGAATTTTAAAACAATCTCACTCAAAATTACAAATTACAAAACATTCAAAGTTCCAAACATCCTAAAATCACAAAATATTCAAAATTCCAAAAGATAAGACCGTTTATCGATTCAGATTCTTCTTGGCTGATGAGCAATAGCTCATGACTCTCATGAAGATTAGGAGGGTTGGATTAAAATTATTGTGCTTTGAAATCTTTTCTTTTTTTTTTTTAATTTAGGGTTTTGTAAGATATAAATAAAAATAAATTATTAATATAGAAAAATAAGTACGGATCAAACAAGGCGGGTAATGAATTTTTTTATAATGATTTGATACTTGACGTGTACTTGCAAATAATAAATTTTTGATATTTGTTAGCCGCCCTACCAACGACAAATAATTTTTTTTTTAAGGCGGGTATGAAACAAGTAACGGTTACTAGACAAATACCAAATATATGTGCCCACCCCCTATGAAATATCCATAAATTTCAAATCCATTCAGGTGGGATGTGTGGTAAAAAGAAAAAGCTTGAAAGCTGCATTTCTTAGGGATTCCCCAGAAAAAATTGAATTCCTATCAATCAATCTATATATAACAATATTTGAGAAGTGTTTTTGCTGACGTGTCGGACTGTCGGCTCTTGTTGAGTCCTTGATTTTACGTAATTACTTAATTACCCTTAATGAAATCTAATTAATTTTGGAAAAATTAAATTATTAACCAGGAAAAAATAATTTTGGAAACAATAAACATGATAATTAACCAAAAAAAAAAAAGGAACAACGAAGTACCAGTTAGGAAGCTTTAATTGAATTCATCGTGTTATAACAATATTTGAAAAGTGTTTTTGCTGACGTGTCGGACTGTCGGCTCTTGTTGAGTCCTTGATTTTACGTAATTACTTAATTACCCTTAATGAAATCTAATTAATTTTGGAAAAATTAAATTATTAACCAGGAAAAAATAATTTTGGAAACAATAAACATGATAATTAACCAAAAAAAAAAAAAGGAACAACGAAGTACCAGTTAGGAAGCTTTAATTGAATTCATCGTGTTCTTCGTCGTGTGAATATAATTCTTCTAAACGAAGGCAAAACTTGAAATCCTAACATAAAGCATATATTCATAGCAATAACAGAGATCTAATAATTTAGTGATAGAATTTCACCGGTTGATCTGTCGAAGCAGAATAGTCAAGCTTCTCATAGTATCTTGCCCATGTTATGTCTTTAAGACGTTAATACTATCCTACACCCTATAATTCTAACCAATGAAAAGAACAAATATTTATTACCTTGGATACAGAGTTGACGAAGAAACCTTGGATAAAAACTCGACGAAGAAACTTGTAAGTGTTAATGTATGATGAAGCTTCCATGAACGTGAATTCGTGATCATAATGAAGAAACGTGTGAATGGAGACGGTTGATGGTTTTTTTTTTTTTTTTTTTTTTTTTTTTTTCTTTTTTCTTTTTGTGTAAACAGATCTGTTTCATAATTTATCGGAAAAGGAATTATACCAAAAAAAAAAATCGGAAAGGGAAAATATTTATTATAATATTGATATATTTAAGATGATAATGTCAAATATCCAAAAATTATTAATCGGAGCATTAATATAAACATATTTAGATATCCGAAATTAATCGTAAACGGCTATTAATTGTTAAACTAATTAAAATAAAGATCAAACGTACCGGAATAGATGAAATTTTTGGTATGATCGTCGTGTTCGTCGTCGTTTCAATCTAAATATTTGGAAAAAAAACGAACAAAAAAAATAATATGTAGATCAATGAAAGAGAACCCACCAATTTAGAAACGGTTATCACGCCATCGTATTGTTCGTCGGATGATTATAAGTCTCTAATCCGGAGATTGACTTTTACCCTGACAAAAACATATATTCATAGCATAAAATCGTAAATAGAAGGTAGAAGACTACCTATTAATCGGTTGTAACCTTGTGCAAACTCGATTTAATTTTGACGAATGAAATGTTGGTGTGGTGTCAAAACTTTCTTGGGGAGACTCGAAGATGAGAGAGCTGAAGTCAGAGATAGGCAGAGAGGTTTACATGTGAATTAAGGTATGGAGTGCTAACGTGAACATGAACGTGAACGGCGGTGATTTTTGCACATAATAGCAATTAGATCGAGTTTTGGAAAAAAATATGGATCAGCGTGACATGACGCATATGGATACCATGCATGTCTATCTATTGTAAATCAAAAATTATATTATTGTTCCGCCTTATTTTTAAAACAGAAAGGAATTTTCCCTTAAATTTTAATATATTTTATAAGATAGTATCAGATATAGTAGTAAATCTAAAATAGTTGTTATTATTCCATATTTTACGGAAAAAAGTAAATATTATTTTAAATAAACATGGATAACAATGAATAAATGGCAGTTTTACAAATATTTATTATTATGATAGTGATTTGCTTATTAAAATATGTAAATTTTCTTTTCTTTTTTTGTATTTATCGTCGAAAATTTTAGAAACCCTAAATCATGCACCGCCTCCTATTCAATATAAATACCTTGCTCATGGTATTCAATTTCAGATCATAACTAACCCTTGTTTTTTTTGTTTTTTTTTCAAACTTTTTTTTGCTTCTACCTAATTTTAATTTTTCTTTTTATTGTAGGGTGGATGTATGGAGGGGACGATGTGAACTGGTGTATGGAAAATTTGGACCTAATTCAATGAATAAACAGGTGATCTTATAGTTTATATGTACAAATTTGATTTTTTTTTTTTTTTTGTATTTATGGTTTCACTATTTTCACCACTAATCAATTTTTATAATCAAAAAGTTTGGTTTCAACTTTTGAGAAGGTAATCATCGATGGTTTGGTATGTTTCTTTTTGTTGTAAAAAGATGAGGTACCTCCCGATTTTGTTGAGGTACATGTTCTTATTATTTTCAAATATGTCTTTTTTCAGAAGAAACACTCAACTTTTGATAACACAGTTGCCACAAAGTCAGAAAGATGACTTATTTCAGGGATGAATCTTCAGAGGAGGCTAATTTTTGTCGTTAATACAATTTAAGTATTCCTCTCTTTAGATTAGGGATAACAAACTTGGCTGTTAAATTCAGGAATTACTCTTTGTTGCCAATCTCTCTCCCCAAACTAAAATATCACATATATGGAAGTAGTAACTTAAAGTTTTTGGTATCGAGGTCATTCTAAGGCACTGATATTCGGACTTTGGTATGTATAGGATTCGTTTTCCATGCACTAAGATTTAATTATTGTTTAATTTATTGGTTTTTAGGTTTCTTTCCATACTCTGATGCGTTTTCGGATGTGCCAATGGAAGCTTGCATCACTCTTTACTCCAAGCGTAAGTATGCTCTGCATTAGCTTCTTCTGTTCCATTGGTTATTATGGGTTTTGACTTTTGAGAAATATATAACAATTTAAAACCAGGTTTTGTTGTTGATTGGTTCGGTTTGTATACCATATTTTGCTAAATACATATGACCATAAATAAGACCAAAGGAGCTGGGTTAGCTCCTTTGCCAGCTAGGTTGACTTCGTCTCCTCCCCGTCTTGCGGATTTCTGTTATTCAACGGGTATATTTGAGAAGTATACGGTACTAAAACCACAACCATTGATCTTAGCTTGATCGGTTCTTCCCTAGGATTTATACATAAAAGTAAATTGTTTTGTTTAATATTTTTCCATTGCATGAACTTTCGAGACAACAAGTGGACAGGAGTGTAATGTCATCAAAAGTCAAATCAAACACTGTGAGGAACATAATAGACAACGTTGGCTTCTTTCGCAGCTGCTCAACGTTGTCTCTCCCGATGGTCCCAACACTCTCTTCTTCTTTTTTTGTCAACATTCAAACGTTGTTTAAAATAAATAAAAATGTTTAACCTTAATCATCTTTCTAGATCTTTAAATGCCTAAAACTTCAACTTAATCAGTCAGCAATCTGTCACGTTAATGATTTTGAAAGGAAGACTTTTGTTTTGTTTCGGTTAGTTTTGTTTGTTTAGTATTTTAATCACAAGATAACTCTAATTTCCCATTAGAGTTGTGTTAATTGTGTTGATTATGATTTGGCGTTCCAATTCTGATATTATTTTTATGTTGTAAATCTTAAACTGTTACGTTATTGTTCTATCTTCCTATGTGAGAAAAAAGTAAAATGTTTTAAAATTTTGACATGGATAATAATATAATTGTAAATCTATAATAATTATATTATCATTTTATTTATATTTTTCAAAAAGAAATATATTTATCTTAATAGATTTAATATGATAATGTCAAATATAGTTATAAATCTAAAAGAGTTATGTTATTATTCCATCCTTTTATGAGAAAAAAGCAGATATTCTCTTAAACTTTTAAATTAACGTGGATAATAATAAATAAATGATAATTTTACTAATATGATAATGATTCGGTTTTAATCTTACCAAAAAACAAATAATAATTCTGTTTTAAAAATATATAAATTTTCTTTGTTTAGTTGTAGATATTGTCATATAAAAAATTCTTAGATCCTCCACTGCCTTAATTTTATGTAAACACCTTGCTTGATATTTAATTTTGATTTGATATCATAACTAATCCTTGCTTTTTTTTTTCGGCACTAACCATTGAATTTTTGCCATTTAATTCTTGCATAAAAAATAATAATTAATAGTAGTGTTTATTATGAATGCAGGTTTGTTTTCCATAAAAACTAGATTGGATTTATGGAAGCACGTCATTGTTTCCAGTGCGAGGAAACAAATGTCGTATCACTGCTGTTGTGGCTTTTTAGTACTTTCGTTTTTGTTTATGGCTTTGCTTCGGTTGTATGGTTAGTCATCAATCATTGATCTTCTCATTGTTTGAATATTGTTGCATAGGAAAAATCTTCCTTTTTTATGAATCTTTCAAAAGTTGGGTCCATGCTATTCTCAGTGATTGATTACGTTTATTGAATATTTGTGTGCTTCCTCTGCTGATATTCTAATTCATGCTTTATTCGTCGTCTTTGATACACTCTGATTAACCATTGTGGACCTCTAGAGTCTAATTTGCAATATTAATGCAAGTCTCTTTAACTTACGGATTATGAAGAGCATCCTAAGATCGTTTAATTTGATTCAGGCTTTATGTGGCTAATGTTTGGTCTTGGATGTGAATTAGTCTATCATGTTTCTTGGAAGGTAGGAAGCAATCTTGATGTTTACCAAAATCCAATGTGCTCTTTTGTAGCTCAGTTTTGAAATATGTACTAATTATTGTAGAGGGAACCCGAAACAAAGAGACCATATGTATGATTTTATATGCGAAGAGAAGCTCCGAATTTGAAATCGTCTCCACTCCGGTGATATGTGGCCATGGTGTGAAGGAGTCTGGAGCCATGGTTATTTCAGATTCGGACATAACCGTAATTGTTAAACTAATAAAAATAAGATCAAACGTACCGGATTGATGAGAATTTTTGGTGTTCTTCGTCATGTTCTTCGTCGTATGGATCTAACAAAAAAAAATATATATATACCCCAGAATTTTTTTTTGTTTGTTAATAGAGAGAACCCACCAATTTTGTAGCGTTGATTGTGACATCGAATTGTTTGTCGGATGAATATAAGTCTCTAATCCGGAGACTGAAGTTGAACCCTAACAAAAACATATATTCATAGCATAAAATTCATAAATAAAAGGTAGAGCATCACATAGTTTTTTCTTCAAAGCCAACACATCTCTCTTTGTAGCCGAATTACTCTCCAGTTTGGTATATACTCAAATTTTCCAATGACTTCCTTCTCGAACCTGGAGCGTTTTTGCTTTGCCGGATATTTTTAGGATATGGCTCTTATGTATCTCTTGTGAGTCACTTGATATGTTGTTTAGGTAAAACTTTTGGTTTGAAAGATAATGATCTACGACAAGCATAATCGGTTATTTGTTATATATGTGGCCATGTTCATATTGCTTTCTCCACAAGCAATTTTCCAGTTTTGTAGCATTCGATATTTAAATTTAAAAGCTTCAATACGTTGTATACATGTGTATGTATGTACATATATGAATTATTCTCAGTTGCACATAGTGGTTTCTAATGGATAGATACTTGCTCTCTGTAACCCTCTCATTTTTAGTACCTATCTTCAGTGTTTACTTTGCTAAGAGCTTCTTGATAGGCATACATCTTTACAATCTCAGATCAATATACTACAAATACATATACGATACAGTTAAGAAAATGATATTTCTCTTACAACTTTTTATATGGGTTTTATAAACAAGAGATCAACTGAAGGGTTACGCAGCGACCAATGGTGAAGGTAGAGACAAAGATACTACAATAGGGACGATAAATATGACACGATATATACAAAGGAGATGCCTGTTTCTATACCATTGAAATTTTACGTACATAACTACTTCAAAGAGCAAGATGACTTACTTGATAGGTAAGAGATATGGTAAGAGATTATATTTTTTCAATTATTTGTTTCCAACTACGAAAAACTCCAGTGACATACAATCTAAAAGCATGAATATGTATTAAAATCAAGAATACAACAAAAACCAGGAAGATGGGCCCAAATTAAAGTCCGAAACTGGACGTGGGGAACCCACAGACAGTGGCGGTCGGAGCGTTACAAATATGAAAGAAACGAGGAAGCGTGAATATGTCATAAAACCAAGAGTACTACAAAACCAAGAAGATGTGCTCAAAGAACGAAACTGGACGTGGGAACCCACAGACAGTGGCGGTCGTGGCATTACAAATATGAAAGAAACGAGTAAGCATGAATATGTCATAAAATCAAGAGTACGACAAAACAAAGAAGATGGGCCTAAAGACCGAAACTGGACGTGGGGAGCCCACGGACAGTGGCGGTCGGGGCGTTGCTAATATGAAAGAAACGAGTAAGCATGAATATGTCATAAAATCAAGAGTACGACAAAACAAAGAAGATGGGCCTAAAGACCGAGACTGGACGTGGGAACCCATGGACAGTGGCGGTCGGGGCGTTGCTAATATATTGTTGGTTTAAATATATAGATTTTTTATATTTAATTCTATTATATATATCAAGATATAAACACTAATAATTGTTTGTGATTCAAAAACACTATTAATTGTTGATTACTAATAATATATATCAAAAGTTATATCGTTTTACCATAATTCTATATTAATGTCGTTATAAAAATTAGACTCTTGACAAAATTAATTCAATAAATATCCCTAACTTGATAACCCTAAATATTAATTATTAATTCTGGTCTTAATCAACATACAACTCCGCGCTGGGCGCGGAGACCTCCCCTAGTTAAATATAAAAGAAAGACTAAAGTTTGATTGATTAATATAAAAGGCTCATTGGCTAATAATTAGCTCCCTTCTCCTTAAATCCCGAATAAATCTCAGAGAAACGACATCGTTGTGGTCGCTTTAAATCCTATCACTGCTTTTTCTCAGATAAGGGAGACGACAAAAATGGAAGTGAAAGGGAAGGAGACAGCTCCGAGTCTATGTCTGAGCAAATACGTGGATCCATCGAGTGAAGAGAGTCATAGATACTATCTTGCGCGGCAAAATGCCTTGCAGATGCTCCGAGACAGAGGCTACCAAGTCTCCGACGAAGATATCAATCTCTCCCTTCACGATTTTCGAGCTGTTTACGGCGAACGTCCCGATGTTGATCGTCTCCGCATCTCCGCTCAGCATCGCTCCGATTCTTCTAAAAAGGTATATCAAAGTATTTCGTACTGATTGTGATTTTTCGATTTCTTAGCGGTTTTTGTCTTTGCATGTTGTGGCTGTGAAGAAGATGATGGAATATAAAATTTGGACTCTTCGAATTGAAGTTTGAATTGCCACTTTTGTGGATTCAGATGACTAAACTTTACTACTTTATTGTCCTAATCAAGTAATATGCCTCATTTGTTTGTCCTCTGAAACTTTGTAATGTGAAATGTTTCTGGTAACAAGTGATTCTTAGATATATGCATCTGGCTATTGAACATTTTTGACAATATATTGTGACGCAGAGTGACCTCTCCGATCTTTAGAGCATGGTTAATGTCAAATGTGCGAGTTCTGATGATAACTACAGGTTCCCATTATTGATTGTAGAATGAGACTGAACTGCAAAAGAATGGTTATGTTGAATTTTTGTTGAAAGTCTTACCCTTTTTTGTATTGGTTGGTTCGTTTCATGTTGCCACTGATTTGGTATGCTCATTGGCATGCTTGTCACTTGCTTTCACAACTAGTCCAATTTCATATATTGATTGTTACAAGTTCTCCGGAATGCCTTCTATTTTCAACTCAGGATGCTTCTAGCATCAGCTCTAGTCTTATGGCATAACGACAGATATCTCATAATGATCTTCTGGATTTAAAGGTTTAGTTCAAGAAATTTGGCGATTTTGTTCTTTCAGGTCAAGGTTGTCTTTTTTGGTACTGGTATGGTTAAAGTCAATGCAATCCGCAGTATAGCGGCGGATGTACTTAGCCAAGAAACAGTAACTGGGCTGATTTTGGTTCTGCAAAGCCAAGTAACCAAACAAGCCATGAAAGCCATTGAACTCTTTTCTTTCAAGGTCGAGATATTCCAGGTTGGTGCATATATATATTTATCTTCCTAATCTATTTTGTCTTGGTACAACTTCAAATCTGTAACATCTAGTTTCCTTCTTGCTAAGATAACCGATCTGCTAGTCAACATAACCAAACATGCACTCAAGCCACAACATCGGGTTTTGAATGATAAAGAGAAGACAACACTTCTCAAGAAGTTCAGTATTGAGGAAAAGCAGGTACATTATCCATTTCTCAGGAGCTTATAAAAAATTAGTCTCCTCACCTTTCTAACCATTCATTCTTAAATTTATTTAACAGCTACCTCGGATTTCAAAGAAAGATGCGATCGTCCGCTACTACGGATTAGAGAAAGGGCAAGTTGTGAAGGTGAATTATAGAGGCGAACTCACGGAATCGCATGTTGCCTACCGATGTGTGTGGTGAAGAAACCAATAAAAAACCATCTTGTGTACTTATTTTCAGGAAAAGAAAAAAGAACTTGTGTTTTGTTTCTCATCCTAGAAGATCCTTTGCTTTGAACCCAAGAAGAAGTTAAAAAACAGAAACAAAAGATCCTTTGCTTGTTCTTAAAAACATTACCATTTATGTCTTCCGTACAAAGAGCTGTCACTACACGCTATCAAACACACAAAAAAGGTCATGGAGACTCCACCATTTCTTCAGAGGTTGGAGGACAATCAAAGCTCGTTGATGGATCGGTTTGAGCGGTTATCATTTGAGGCTCACCTCAACAATGCCTTGCTTGGTCGGAGTCTATCTGAGTCGGGCTTCTCTTTGATGTACAGTGCGGTCGTCGATGATTCCCCAATACATACAGCCGCTCCAGCGAACCAACCTAGACGACGATTAGGACTGAATAAGATACTGAAAAAGTTGATGAAACCAATTAGATATTGTAGCAAAAAAATCGGCAGAGGAAGAAAAGAAGAGGCGTGTGATTTTGATCCCAAGAGTTTTAACTTTAAGAATTGGCAAACTTTCAGCAAATCTGTCCGATTATTTTGAGTCCCTTAATATTAATTAACTCTTGTATTTTCTAAATATTTATATCTTAACTACCTCTGTTATGTTTTCTTAATTAAACAAAGTATCACCTTAGAGATATTGTTGGCAAAATAAAAATGACCGAAAATCTGATGTTTGTTGCCTACGATATTGTAATTAACATCAAAATCTGAAATTCTTTACAAATCACACCAATAGTATATGATTGTATTATCCAAACTGTTTGATTGAGTCCATGTTTGAACAACTAAAAAAATAACGTGAATGATTTCAATCACTTATTTTTCTCTCATGAAACTTGTAAATCCATTCAGTTATAGGGTTATTAATAACAAAACAGAAAATATAGGATAAAGGTGGATAAATCTTAACAATACAGGGGTCTTGTTGATAAAATTCAAGGGATAGATATTCCTCTGTTTCCCTGAGCTTGGGCAACAAGTCCAACTTCTCTCCTTAAGAATTAAGAAAGAGAGACCAGAAACGAAGACCTCATTAATCAAAGCTCAAAATCGCCTTCAATGGATGCTAAGATCGGACAATTCTTTGACTCCGTTGGTTCCTTCTTCAGCGGCAGCGATAAGATCCCATGGTGTGACGGAGATGTCATCGCTGTAAGTTTTTTTCTCTATATCCTTCATTTGTTTCGCTTTTTTTCCGCCTATGTTTCCCAAGACGAGAAACCATCTCTTGTAGCCGAACGGAATCACCAACTGGTTGCAGAAATTTAGACCTGTTTTCGTGTTTTTGTTATAGAAATTTCTGAAATCGGATTTGCTTTCTTTAGGATTTGTCCTTTTATCAATATTTTTTTTTGGATTCGAGCTTCAGAAGTTTATGAGATGTTGTTAAATTCGTCTTCAAATGAGCGTGATTACTGATTTTTGGACCTTACGTTGGATCCGAGTTTGATAACTGTAGAACTTTACCAAATGTCACAGCATCATGATTTTTTTGTTTGATAGCTTTGTATCTTCTTCAATCGTCTAGCTTCACTAGCTAAACTCTGTTGTTTTTGATGTGCAGGGGTGTGAAAGAGAGGTTCGAGAGGCCACAGATGCTGGCTCTGAAGATCTTAAGAAAGAGTGCTTGATGCGATTGTCTTGGGCTCTTGTTCATTCCCGTCAAACCGAAGATGTTCAACGAGGAATAGCCATGCTTGAAGGTAATTGTACTCCTATCTTGTTCTGTGCATACCATGGCCTGAAATATTAGTTTGGCTGCAAAGTTTAGCAATGTTTTTGACACAAGAGGGTTGAAGCTTTTCCTTCTGCATCATTTAAACATGAGATTGATAAATTTGTTTTTGTTTTTTTTGCAGCATCTCTGGAAAGCAGTGCCCCTCCTTTAGAGGACCGAGAGAAGCTCTATCTTCTTGCTGTTGGATATTACAGAAGTGGGGACTACTCAAAGAGCAGGCAGCTCGTGGACCGCTGTATCGAGGTATTATCCACTTCCTCACACTTTTCTTTATAGGCAGCTCGTGCTTCTATATATGTATGCACCTCTTTGATGGATGCTTTGGTTTTTCATAGATGCAAGCTGATTGGAGACAAGCTTTGGTCCTAAAGAAGACCATCGAAGACAAAATCACAAAGGGTAAGCGCCATTCGTTACACATGAATCAATGGATTGTTCTAGGGATGGTAAATGTTTGTAACAACATCCAAATTGACTCACAGAGTTACTAAATGGTATTTTTTCATTCTCAGATGGTGTTATAGGGATAGGGATCACTGCTACAGCCTTTGGAGCTGTGGGTCTCATAGCCGGTGGTATCGTAGCAGCTATGTCTCGCAAAAAATGAAAACCACAACCATGACTTCTTCTCTGTGTATACAATGGCAGCTTACTTTTTTTTTCCAAGTTTTTTATCCTCTTTGACTGTGTTTTCCACTGCTTGCTTCACAATTTGAATAATTTTTCAGAGTTTTATAATATGTGTAAGCCTGAGTTGGATATTTCACCTTTCCTTAAATTTGGTTTTACCATTTCTACCTAGAAACATCATAATACTAATTTCCTGGTTCAAATGGAGAGCTAAAAATATAACGTTTTTTTTTACAATTCCCGGATATTTGTAACATGTGCTTATTATTTACTTGTGGCTTTAAACGAGTGGGCTTTCTGTGCCAGTGAAATTATGTCCTTTCTTCTTTTTTTGTAACATGGCCCTATGTAAGATAGGGCTTATTACACGTTTCAAGAACGCCCCTGATTTTTAGGATTCCACTGGGATATGTAATTCCTTGGCACTGTAAAATCAACTATTCTTTTAACTATTTCGTCTCTAACAACAACAAAATTTGACAGTTTTTGGATTTTAATGGAATTCTGCTATTCTTAATTACTTGAACAGAAACAACTGAAATTGAGACAAGTATGATATCTACAAAATAGTAACAACAATTCTACAAAGTTCTAACTAGTAACTACAAATTAACAAAGGTAAGAAACACAAAAAAAAAAAAAAAAAAAAAAAAAATTCTGATAAACTATTTCGAGCTCTTGTTGCCACGAGAAAGAAACTCAGTAATCTTCTCCAAAGCCACCGTACGCCCAAACTGAGCAAAACCATTGCAAAGTCCGGTCTCTCTGTCTAAGTCAACGAGAGTTGACTTCAACCTCTTTCGTTCCTCCTCCACATCTCCCATAGCTATAGTCAACGGAGACCTTTTATTAACGGCAAACTCCGCAGTCACACGAATCGACCTCTCCACAGTATCCAATCGACTCACGAGTTTACTAATTTTCTCAACTTGTTTGAGAGCAACCGTCGTTCCTCTTTCCATAGAACTCATGGCCGTCTTCTCCCGTTTCAATGATTCGGTCGATTTTCTCCACCTTGAAGCTACAAATGTAGTCAATCCCTCCATAGGAACTAATCCGGCAATGAGTTTGCTCAGGAAGATTGCAGCAATTACTGGAGCAAGTAAAGCTGCGGTAACAATTGCTCTTCGTCCTCGAACACGTCTCAGCTTTTTGTCGATTTCTTTCATAGTCTTCTCCAGTTTAACGATCATCTTCGCCAGCTCTTCATGACAGGTCTGAAATTTTCTGAGAAATTCGCAATAATCCAAGTCGTCGTCGTCATTGTTATAAAAGGCATTGAAGTTCCTCAGATCTCGGAAGGTTTTTCTGAAGCTAGCTTGTTCGAGAAGTAACCCGCCATAACCCAATTTTTCTTGCTCAAAATCAGATAGTGCTTCATCAATTAAGAGACACTCGTTGTTCTCGGCTCTCTCCAAGCATGTTCTAAGAGACTCGCAGAGCTGGGAAACACCTTTGCTAGTGGTGAAGTAGTGGTTGAGAAGACGGAACAAGTCGGGATCTTCGCGGAGATCAGTTTGCTCGAATTCGATGAAGAGTTTAGAGACGTCTTCATCCATATTCTCCATGCAGTCGCCAAGTTTCTTTAGATTATCTTCTGATCGCGATCGCAGCATCCCATTAGTGTGGCCGATGGACGACGAAGTGCTAGGTGGCGATAGGAGAAACATTGTTGGAGAAACCATGGAGATCGGTTTACGCTTGAGAATGAGTCTCAAGAAAGGATTGCAAATTATCATCTTTTTGCAAAGCAAAAGAAAGATCAATACGAGTTTTTAGCGAACAGAGTAATCAAAATAATACGATTTTTTAGAGAACAGAGTAAAGAAACTTTCGCAATTTGGACCAGATGAATAAGAATGAATATAGAAATATTAGTCAGCAATCCTGTGTATTATATATTAATAAACTTGTAAACAATTTCCTTTTCTGCGTAGAAATATTTCTTTATTTTTTGCCAAGTTAACATTTCCTTTTTTTTGTTTACTTTTCTACAGTTGTATAAACCTAGGAAAAAAAAAAGGAAATATATCTTTGAATTGATGCAACGGTAACCTGTAAATATTTATGAATAAAATTAAACAAAATAAGTAAAAGAATGATTTTTTGTTGATTCTAAAACAATCAAACCAATTGGTAGGATAGATCTCTATTGTTTGTTGCGATTTTTCTTATATGTTTTGACTAAAACTATTTTTTTATTTCATATTTTATATATATTTAAGCTAAAAAAATTGTATTGAAAATATTCAAGGTATAAATTGTTTTTGAACTATTGTCAAAAAAAAAAAATTGTTTTTGAACTAAACTTAAAAAGTGAAGCATTGTAGTACTCACAGGCTAAGACAAGTATTAGTTGCACAACATACCTAATTTTTTCACTAGTATTTCAAGATTTTTATATATGACGAGTCTCCATCACTTCCTTGACCTTTTTCTTTAGGTAGCACCACCACCAAAACATCTCCACCAATATTACCTTGTTTTGCTTGTTTTGCTTGTTTGCTACCAAAAACTCTTAACGATACTCTATCGACTAAATATCCCTTCAATTTTTTTATTTTTTTTTATACTAAATTCTAAAGAATTTATCAATATATCTAACAAACGTGACAATGAATCAAATTCTCTAAATTCTATCTCGGTTGGCTTTGTACTAAGCTAATTTAGTTTGTGCCAGTTAGATCCCCAAAAACCAATGTTCGAGGTTGTCTGAAGATAAACCCAATTATCAGCATTGGTACATGCCGTAGGTTAGAAGAAAACAAGTCTTTGTCATGAAACACAAGAATATTTGGGGTTGACTTTCATGTGACCGTATTTGTTGGATGATCATAAGACATTTCCTTATATTTGACCTTCAATATTATATTGATCGAGTTTACGTTTGTGTATATTGTTGTTTGGCGGCTTGAGTTTGTTTTGTTTATCTTGGATTTTTGTATAAACGTTGTGGTCGGCTAAAAACCTGTATGTCGAATCTAGCCCATCAAAAACGGAACACTGAACTAATGTTTAGGCCTTGAGAAAATGTCAGAATTAACCAGATCCGATCATGTCCATATAGAAAGTAAATTAAGCTAATTTGCAAATCACACTTCCACTATTTTTTTGGTTAAATTCAGTTCCACTTTCCAGTATATTTTTTATCCAAACGAAGATAACACGAGTGTGTGTTTACAATCTAAGGGTTTCATTTTAAATTATGACTTGGATTATGGATAGTGAGACTTTGTCCACACATATTCCTATACGGCATAATCGCACATTTGGTTCTCATTGTCTCCATACTTATAATACTATTTATTTTTTTAAGTATCATTATCTTCTACAAATCGTAGTTGTGTATTTCTAAAATTATAAGTGTACAATAGATACTACGAAGAACATTCTCTATGGTGTCACATTGGCTGTAGTTGTAATTTTTTAATGAAAAAGGAATAGTCAAAGAATCAATTAGAAAATTATATAACAATCACCTTAATCACGTGAATGGATAAGTTATAGATAAATTGCATCTAGTAACACTTTTTGGTGCTCAAGTTAAAAAGTAACATGCGCAAATATTTATATAGATACAACGGTGAACGAATGGTTCAATTAAAGTGTCGAACGCCAAAGGATGAAGCACATTGTTGATGTGGATATTTGCTAATTAGTCTACTCCGGCTAATGAGCAGTAAATTAAATCGTCTAATTTTATTCTTTAACTAGGATTTAACCCCCGGTAAACCGCGGGGCAAAATTATATTTTATGTATTTTATATAATAATTTATAATTTATTGGATTTTTAAATTGATATTAAATAAAAAAAATTCATTTAATTATTTTATTATAATTAATATCGTCGAAATATGTGTACTTAGAAAAGTTGGAGGTGTAGAAATGATATAGTGCTAATATTGGCAGACATTTATAATCATGGACTATTATAATAATTTGATATTATTTTGTATCAAAAAAATTTACCCCGCGATATATTGTGGGTCGATTTTTTTAAACTAAAATTTTTAAATTTTAAATTATATTTGTTTGGTTTGTTTAGTATTTAAGATTATATAATTATATCTATATTTTTAATTCTAGGTTTCACCTGTGGTATACCCCGTTTTGTATTCAGAATTATTTTGGTCTTTTTTATAGTATGATTCTAAACCATTGCCCAATTTTTTAAGCAATGTAGGACATTGTACACATATTTTTTCTTCATCAATTGAGTAATATATGTCCGTTTTAAAAAAATTTAATCACATTATATGCAGAAAAAATTTATTATTTTATTAATTATATATATTTTATATAAATTCAAAATAAATTACTATAAGATCATATAAAAGTAAAAGAGGAATCATACAATAATGTTTAAATTAGGTAGAGATGTTTTAGGAAAATTTAGAAACAAAATCAATTTGTTACTATATTTGGAAGCCATAGTTTCTAAAAGATTTTTTCAAAAATATTTTATAATATTAATTAATAGATAAACATTTATGATAATAGCATTCTTTGTAAATACTTAATAACTCTAGAATTTATTTGCTAAGTGTACTCTAAAAATGTATATATAGATTCTTCTAATATATATATGCTAGATATTTAATATCACCCATGAAAGATGTTACTATCAATAATAATAAGTAAAGAGTTAGAAACAGGTAAAATCTAAAGCGATGTCATCCTTCACGTCACTTATCTATATATACATTTTTGGATGACTTTTAGCAAATAAATCCTGGAGTTGGAATGTATTTACAAAGAATGCCATTGGCATTTATTATTTACTTTTACAAAATTTAAATAAAAGATATGAACCAAACAATATCTTGTCTAATTTGTTTTTAAAAATCTCTACACAATCTTTCCATATATCTTCAAAAAACTTTTATAGCAAATATTTATATTAACATTTTGCATAGTAATAAAAATACTAATTTATAATAATCAAAATATTCACATAGAAAAATTATATACACATACAAGAAAAAAACTATATATGTCATCATTTAAGTCGTTGCTTTATTTAAATAAAATAAAAACACAAAAACCTGAAATCATATATTTTATATGATAAATTTAAAATATATATTAGTAATATAAATTTAAAATCATTCAAAGAACGGTATACCACGGGTGAGATCCTAAAATTATTGGATTTTATTACAATAATAATTTATTTTCTTGGATTTTATAACACTAATAATTTAGCTAATGGGATAATATAGACGGGTTTATATGGAATGACGGGTTTGGGTCGATATTAATAACGGTATATTAAGGATGAAATCCTAAAATTAACAATCAAAATACAATTATACAATCTTAAACACAAAACAAAAGAAACAATATTAACAAAACAAATACAACTTAAAATTTTTAGTTATTAAAAAACCGACCCACGGTATACTTCGGAGTCAAATATTCAAAATTTTAAAATCCACCATACATCGTTACTTAAAAAAAATGTATGTTTTCGTATCTATACTTTAAAAATTGAAACCTAAACAATAGTAATCATACACTAGATAATACATAGATATATATCTACATTTAAAAATACAAATTAATATGATATATCTTCAGTTAAACTTTAAAAAATAACATTATATTTTTTAAAAAAATATAGCCACGCGGTGTACCGCGGGTTAAATTCTAGTTTAGAAAACATTTTTGCAACATTTTCCAGTTTCTATTTTGATGTTCACATTATGGTCTCGTCAGCGCCGCTTTCTCCTCCATTTATCCGATCGGTTAAATAGATTTGTCTCCTAATTCTTTTTGTTCTCCTAGCAACTTATTCGTATCATGTTTCTTCAGTATTTGGTTTGTTTTCCAAAACATATTTTTTCTATGCGCTCTAGTCCACCAAAAAAATCAGTCTATAAGATTTAATATAGACAAATTTGTACTAACTAATCTACATCACTTTAATCATTTTATTATCTCACCCGTTCCAAGGCCAATCGGACTAGTATTATATTAAAATTGTGAATATTTTAAAGTCAGAGTTTCTTAATTAATCTAAAATATATTCAAATGGAAGTCGCCGTCTTTTCTCATAGATATTAGATTAGACAATTTTTGCAAATTCGAGTTTTTAAATTCAAATTAATCTTTTGATTACTAGAAAGCAAAAAGACCTCTATATAAATAAATATCTGATAAAAACCAAACATAAAGAGAAACAAAAGAAGTTTGCCCAAAAAAAAAAAAAAAAGAGAAACAAAAGAAGAGTAGACTTTCCATCACCGCTATAATGCGCCGATCTCCGCGTTCTCTATAAGACGCCAGTATCCGTGCCCGCTATAATGCGCTGGTCTCCGTGTCCGCCTCTCTCCGCCGTCTAATGTCTGATCTTCTAGGTCTCCTCCACAAATTCGAACAAGAATTTGTCTTAATGTGCAAAACCAAAATGGGAGTCAATGCTTCAGAGCCTAAACGAACACGATCGCGACCGAGTCAATCGCAAGAGAGGCATCCGTCGACGAGACGATCTCCGTCAACGAGCACCACCGGCACAACAACCACGACGACATCGAATTCTAACAAAACTGGTGCCTCCTCCTCCTCCTCAGGTGCTTCTTCTTCAGTCGCTAGTCGAACATCTCTCGCTAGTCTCCGAGAATCCTTACCGGAGAACCCTCACATATACAACGTCTCCGAGATTCGTGCCGCCACCAACAATTTCCTCGCCAATCGCTTATCTTCCTCTTCCTCTAAAGCCTCATGGCGTTGCAATTTGAGAGGGAAAGAAGTCGTTGTCTTTCAGAGAAAGTTTAGACGAAGAATCGCCATGGATGAGCTTAGAGATCGTCTTTCAGATATCTGCCGGAGCCACCACGGAAGCATCATAAATCTACTCGGCGCTTCTGTTTCCGGCGGTGGAAGAGGAGGAGGAGGAGGAGGCGATCACATCTACCTAGTCTACGAATACGTCAACGGAGCATCTCTCGCTGAGTGCTTGAGAAACCCTAAGAACCCTAATTTCACAGTTTTATCGAATTGGACTTCACGGATTCAAATTGCAACAGATCTAGCTCATGGACTCGATTACATCCACAACAAGACTGGATTAAAGATCGAAAATCTCGTTCACAATCACATCAAGAGCTCGGCGGTGATCGTGACGGAGCCAGATTTCAACGCTAAGATCTGTCACTTCGGAACTGCGCAGCTTTGCGGTGAAACAGATGAAATGTCACCGGAGAGAGACGAATCGAGAAATCCCCGGCGATCTGATAGCAGAGCGATCAGATTCGAAGGAGTGAGAGGTTACATGTCGCCGGAATTTCAATCATCGGGAATCGCTACTCAGAAATCAGACGTTTACGCTTTCGGAGTAATGATGCTGGAGCTTCTCTCAGGCGAGGAGCCGTTGAAGTATAGGTATGAAAAAGCCACCGGAGATTTCGAGAGGACGTCGGTGATTGAAACGGCGGGAGCGGCGATCGAGTATGGAGATGGTGATAGAGAGGGAAGATTGAGGAGGTGGATGGATCGGAGATTGGGGGATTCGTTTCCTGTGACGGTGGTGGAGAAATTAACGAGGCTGGCGTTGGATTGCGTTCAGGATGATCCGGTGAATAGGCCGGAGATGGGAAGAGTCGCCGGGAAAATATCTCAATTGTATTTGGAATCGGAAAAGTGGTCGGCGAATATGAAACGGCCAACGGATATCACCGTCTCCTTCGCTCCCAGATGAGGGAATATTCCTATTTTTTATTTTTATTTTTATTTCAGTTTTTGTATATTCGTTAGTAGGCTTATTTATTCCCCAAACTAATTTAATTTAGGGAGTGTTATTGGTTTGTGATTTAAATAGAGTTTTGATGATTTTAATAAAATCATAGAAAGTGAATAAGTGAATGATTTAGAAGAATTGTTAGAGAGTTTTCTATAGTCTTGTTGATTAGTTTTTCTATAATCTTGTAAAATCTCCCAAACAATCTCAATATTTCAGCATACTTTCCATGACTTTATTTTGTAAAGAAAAGTGTTTAAAATCATAAACCAATAACACAATAATTGAATTCATTAACAATCATAGATTGTCATAGATTGTTTTGTTTTAGTTGAATAACACAAAACTTTTAATGACTTTATAAAACTCTTAATCCAATAACACAATATTCATTAAGATTTTAAATGACTTTTTACAGATCATAAACTAATAACACCAAACTTTAAGAGAGTTTAACAAAATCTTGATTGAATAACAACAGATTCTACACAACAATTAAAGTCATTAAAACTCTATTTAAATCACAAACCAATAACATCCCCTAAACGATGATTTCGATGTAATTACGACATGTCTTCGTTTGAAGATTGTTGCAGAGTAAAAATTAGAATAAGATATTGATTGGAATTAAATATGTATCAGTTTTTGATATGAAGATTATGATATGAGCAACTAATAAGATATTGATTGGAATTAAATGCGTATCAGTTTTCAAACGTCAAAATGATGAAGAAAAGTGTATGAAGGTTGGTAATGGAATCTGCTTTTAGAGTCGTGTGGACCAATCTCACGTTAATGCTTTTTTTGTTAACGAAGACGTGAGGTTGAATTAAGAAAACTTTGACTAATAAAAATGATATAAATCATCTGGAGACTGGAGTCTGGACTAAACATAAGTTTCAGAATCAAGTTTTTGTACTTATCTTCAGATATGTAAATTTGGTGCGTGTTTGTGTTGTGGATTGATTCGCTTTCTATATTCTTAAGAATCCTGTCTAAGCTTTGCTTATGAATCATTTTGAGGTTGCTTTCGCGACATAGACCAACTAAGAAGTAAAAAAGACCTGACTCAGTCAACACAAATATGGGCTATTGAATATGTCTTGACACTGGGTTTATGTATTCGTGGTCCAATCACGCAAATGGGCTTCTTCTAAAAACATGCTTGGTACTAGGTTTTCGTTATACCGATATTAAAACAAAATGTTATGCTGCTTGGCCGAATTGTCAGCTGTTTGTTCAACGGAAAGGACCAAAAAAAAAAAACAACAGGTGGACGAAAATATTTTGGTTGGAGATTTTGCATGATGCATTCTCCTACAAACAAATCTATGATTTACAAGCAAACTTTCCAAGACCAAGTAAGTATTCATGCGTACCAAGAAGGTTCTAAGAGAACATACATATGTCATACCATCGAATTAGTTCAATAACAGCATATAATGTAATAGAGCATCAAAGGATGAATTTTGTTAGCTTTAACGGTCTGATAGTTACTGGCAATGCAAATAAGCAGATTATGAATTTATTCGGGTAGAAGAAAAAAAGAAGACAAAATCATGAATAAAAAAGGAGAAGGAGAGAAAGGAAAAGAATGAGAGGTCAAGTCAACAGAAGTCCACATCACACATCACTTCACACGCAAAAGCATACAACTGTCTTGTCTTGTCAAATCATTTTTTTGCATCTCGACAATATCTTACTCCCATATATGTATATATACGCTTATACATATGTGTGTGTTCATTTTATCAGTGTTAAATTTTAGAGCTTATTTGGTACTACGTTTCTCTGAACTAAACTAAGCAAATTAATATTCTAAATCAATTTAGTAAATAACTCTTTGAAGTTGTATGTACTTATGAATATAAACGTGGTTAGACAAGAAGACGAATTCGCTCGTAAGTGTTGGGGCAGCATTTTTGAGGAGAGCGTCTATCAAGTGATGGATATCTAAAAATATATAAGGATACATGTAATGAAATGATTCCGGGAAGTTTTAGGTAAACATAGCTGTTTTTTGAAGCGGCGTGTAATTCTTAAAATATAATGTGAATTTCTATAACTAAATCGTATATTTTCAACAGATTATTGGCCTTTACACATATCCTGTTTCAGCTCAACTTGGTGGAAAGTTTCCGCGTTTGCCTAATTAAGAGTTTGATAGGAAGTAAAAAAGATGTTTTGGAGATTTGAATTTCTGGATAATTGAAAAATCTAGCTTGGTGAAACGGTGATAAAATAATACGGCTACGTCCGTCGTCCGTTATCTAAAATTAATTTTAAGAACACCGTTTCAGATAGAATTAAATGATAGATACTCCTTCATAAATGAGGTATGACTCTGAACAGCGATCTATGGAATTTCAAATAATAGACGAATAGACTTGATGTAAAAAGATAAGTACACTTATATATCGAGAGACATATTCTATAATATATATGCATGTTCACATATTTTGCTTTGCATGCAATTGATTAGAAAGTTGAGAAGCTTTGATCGAGAAAGTAGGTGGACATAGTTTACAGATAGGGTAATAACAGATTAACAGCCTTTTGAACATTATTATACATGACCATTCTAAAAGATTTTGTTCCATGTTTTTAAACTTTTAACTGTTGAAGTAAATCTTCTTCTTTCTCCAAACAAAGAGCAGTTAAGATTTACTGTTTCACCGCCTGTCTTCTTTATTATTCTTTCCTTCTTCAAATTACAATTTATTTTCTTTATCATATACAATCCTTAACAACCACTTCTTCTGTCTTATGCCACAACACTTAGCGGCAGAACTGGAAACTCCAGCTTTTCTTGTCTCTTTCTTTCCACACACACATATTATTGATGATATATAATACTCCTTCCGTTTCATAAAGAGTGTCGTTTTAAGGTTTTATTTTTGTTTCACAAAGAGTGTCGTTTTAGGTTTTCAATGCAAAATTTAATGATTTTTTATGTTTTATGACTATTAGTATTCTGTATATTGTTTTACTATTGGACAGATTATGTTTAGGTACATAGTTAATAATGTTTTTGTTTAGAAAAAACAAAAAATTTAATGTTTTCTTAATATATGTGCAAAACTCTAAAATGACACACAGAAGGAGTACATATTTGAGCATTCTACAAATATTTACCTTTGGTTTTGGAAAATAAGATTTTTTTTTTATTAATGTTTTTTTCTTTCATTTATGGTCATTTGACCACACTTTATAATTACTAAGCACGAATAGTTTCTTTGTATCTCTAGTCTCTGTCAGTCGATATGCCTCTGCTTCTCTGTGTTAACAAAGATTTTCCCCTCTCGGTGATTCAGGTTCAAGGAAGTAGAGTTACGTTTGTATAATGTATATAAATATAAATGCTTTTTTATATATTACTAGATATTAACCCGCGGTACACCGCGGGTCTATAATTTTATTAAATAATAATAAATTTTTTTTTTTAAGATGATCTATAGATATATGTTATTGTTTTATTTGATTTAAATATATGGTATACTGTATGACGATATTTATAACAAAAGATTTAAAATTTGAAGTTTTATTTGTTTTGTTAATATTATTTGTTTAGTTTTGTTTAGTGTTTAAGATTGTATAGTTATATTTTGATTGTTAATTATAGGATTTTACCCGTAGTATATCATACTGTATTAATATCGACCACAAACTCGTCCGCGACCATATAACTCTGTCCCGTCCAATCTACATCATTTTGTCATTTTCCAATAAAATTCAAAGATTTCTAATATTTGAAACTTCATTTAATATCGACCCAAAATTCATAATAGTATTTTGATTGTTATATCTAGGATTTCACCCGTAATATATCGTCCCGTATCTTTTGTAAATATTTATAATGTTTAAATTTCTTATAAATTATTATTAAATTCAACTATTTAATATTTGAAACTTTATAAAATTCCTAATATTATAAATATTTACAACGTTTTATAAAATTAAACTTTTTAAAAAGTTTAAATAAATATAATATTTTACTTTTAATAAAGTTTAATAGATTAAATTAAGAACTTATATTTAAAATGTTTTCTTTGGAAACTTTAATAGATTAAATTAAGAACTTATATATAAAATTAGTCAAAACCAAAATATACATAAAAAAAGTATTAGAAAACATTAAACATGAAATACATTGGATAAGAAAATAAAATATATATGATGTGATTTTTAACCATATAAAACATGTAATTGTTATAAAAGGTTTTAAAAGATTAGAAAAATTACACTTACCAACCAAAACACGGATCCACAGGTTTTTGTAAAAGTATATATCATAAAAACAATTAAAATACATAACATTAGAATAATGAAAATTAAGAATAAGAACTTTATTTTATTAACAAATTCGTTTCCTTTTTTCGTTAAAGAAAATGAATTAATAGAATGGACTTGTTATGTTAGCCTATAAAAGAAAATCATTTACAATCATTATGAGGAAACATGAAATTCTGAAAATGTAAAAAAATATTGGACATTAAAAAATTTGTATCTGAAGATAAGAAGAAGGACTAACTAACCTTTTAATGCATACCTTATTTGATAGTTTCTTTGGAGACATAGTTTCCAAAGATCTTAAAATCGAAAGCTGCAACATAAGAAAAGTAGGTGACCATTAATTTTTTAAAAGAAAACAAACGTGAAATATAAAATGTACTAAGAACATTGTTTAAAAGAAGCCATATAAATCTCTATTACGAAAACGTTTAGTATTGTGGATCAATGGTTGAAAAGATCTTCTTTATATAGATGAATGAAAAGTACTCGAGAAATTTAGGTTTGACCTACAAATTAAAACAATTTTGCAAATATTCGAAAATTATATATTTGATTCCTAATATATTCGATTTTGTATTATCAACTGAATAACGTCTATATGCATGGTGGGATTTATGAATGAGGAAAGCTAATTAAAGATATTTCCATTTGTTTTAGGAAGTTTGTTGAATAATATCTAAACGAAACAAAAAAATCTTTTAAAGATATTTTATGAGAAATAATATATTCGCCAATTTGGGTTGGGGATCAAGTATATGAAAATCTCGTAAATATTATATGTTATATTTATTACATATACTAATTTTCACATTGTAGTTATTTAAATCAAAGATTTTAATGAGTTAATTATGGAATACAAAATATCTATGTAAATCAAAAAGTTTAAAGAACCAATAGCGCTGGAATTGATTTTTTTGCTATAACGATTACTAAAACATTTAAGTAAATAAAGATATTTCGTTATGATTTTTCAGCATATTCGAATTGTTGATTATTTCGAAATTTAAGGATGTTTAAGAAATCATGATTGATTTCCGATTTCATAAATTTTGATTAGAATTAAAAATAAAAGATTTAGTATTTAGATAAGGAATATACTATAATAAGGATTATTAGTACTCGCATATATTAGGAATATTCGTATTGTTAGTTTATTTAATTCAAAAATTATAATTTGCGGATTTAAAGGAAGATCTTCTCGAGATTTTAGGAATATAATCGAGATTTTAGTAACAAATGTGATCACATTAAATTTTTGAAAGATTTGAAATATTTGTGTCCAAATTGTTAGAAACAAATTAGGATAGATAATTTTTGGTTAGTATCTTTTTTAATATTTTCAAATCTTAAGAATTAAACCCATTGACATTATATTGTTGAATTTATTTTTTTAAAATTACGTAATATTAAATAAAAAAATTAAATAACTAACTATTTTCATTTGATGGTGTAGACAAATTATTATTATTATTTATGTAATTTAATTACAAATAACAAATATTAATTTTTATAACAAAACAAATTATTTTCGTAAGAACAATTTTTTCCCAAATCAATATTTTACAAAATATTTATTTTAATCACATTTTCTTTCTATATAGAAATAAATAGTTAAATAATTATTGTTAGAAGTAGTTAAGGTAATTAACAAATATGGTTAGTTTAGATATATTATATATATTTCCAATTTAGGTGTTAATTAAGAATTAATGTGGTTTTAAGACAACATTCCTAAAAATCCTTATCCTAGATCCGAATATAGTTAATCCCGGATAAAACCCGAATCCAAAAGACTTTTTGCAAAAATCCCCTGTAAAAATGTATATGTAGATTAATTGGATGACCCATATATGGCCCAAATCGTTGACTAAATGAACGGAAAACTAGTCTCCATTTGACCCCTATTATAGCATTATGGCAGATGACAAATTTCTTTCAAAACAAAAACTTCATAACTTTTTTCTTTTAACTATAAAGTAAAAACATTTCTGACCTATTGAACCATTATTTCTTGAATCCATAATCCGTCGGTTTAATTAGTAGAGGATATTACGTACTCAATTTATATCTTACTTGTAGATTTGTATTGATCTAATCTAGGTGGATCTCTTGTGTGTATATATAGAGGCGTAAAGCATACTGATGAATATACGTCAAAAAAATAATGGAAAGGCAAATAGTGAAAGGAATTAATACTAATTTAGTGAAATAAAATGAAAATATGATCATACATAACAATATGTAGTTATGAATTAATATATGTAACAATATTAGTTAATACCTACATGTTGAAAGAGATAATAAATTAAACGGAGAACATGTCCATATTCTTTATTAATTCACACCCATTATATTCGTTAGTTATTAACTGTTCAAGAACAGTATACAAATCAAGTGTAGTGTTAATTAAACTAGTTAAGAGAATAATTTCACTTGTCTTCTTCATAATGTATACTCCATCTGTTTCGTTTTAGTTGTCGTTTAAGGTTTTCTCACACAAATTAAGAAAAACATTAAATTTTCTGTTTTACCCTTTATTAATATATTTTATAAAAAAAAATCATTGGCCAAAACATTAAAACAGTAGGGATAAAACTGGAATTTTCACAAAACATTTGCATCGAAAACCTAAAACGACAACTATTATGAAACAAAATTTTAACTCTAAAACGACAAGTAAAACGAAACGGAGGGAGAATTTACTTAATTTTAGTGATTAAGTGCTATAGACATTTAATAATCTTGTAATATGTAGTAGAAAATTAAAGTTGTCAGGAAATTGACAGTAAATTTAGCTGGTCACAACAAAACTCAAATAAATGAAAGCAAGAATATACCAAATAGATTTAAGAATGAAAAAAAATATGGCGATTTATAAAATGAGTTGATAATTTTTTTTTCCATATAGCAAAACTAAAGGCCTGATTGGTAACAGCTGTAGCTTTACATTTTTTGCTGTAGAAATATGACTGTAGGTTTATTTGTTGTGGCTGTAGATTTTAGTGCTATAGTATTTTGGCTGTGGAATTTAAAATTTTGGAAAGTTGAAAATTATGTGCTTTAGAAAAAAAGTTTTCTACAGCCAAAAAAATGAACTAAGAAAATATTTTGGCTGTGAGAAAAAAAGGAAAGCCAAAGCTTCTAAAGCTTGATTGGATGTATTTCAAATCTTTAGAAATTTTTTTGCTTTGTAAAGACTCTAAAACACTTACCAATCAGACTCTAAATCATTCATACGTGGTTTATATTTATTCTCTACACATATAGTAGTAATTCAATGATCATTTCGTTTTGTCAAAGATTGAGAATTGATGTCTATTAGTTTGATGGACATGTCCTCTTTCACTTGTTAACTACATATTCACATGATTGTTGTAAATAGTAGAAATTAATATAAGTTTTCATAGGAGATTTTTGGTTAAAAATGAATAGCAATTAAAAAAATGTCATACATGAGAATAATCATGTCGGTAAGACAATGAGTAATTAATTAGAATGTTCCACTGATTCTTTGATTTATTAACTAAGATCTATCATTAGTTTAATTAATTAATATCAATAATTACTTCGAGATGATTCTCTATTGACAAAAGTGAATGAACAAAAAAATTAATCCAGTAAAGATATCAGAAAGCAAAACCCTAGGATCCGGTCATCCAAGGGAACCACTGAAAGTAAATCTTTATAATAAAGGAAATTAAAATATACTCATTATATGCGAGAGTGTGACATATGTATGTATAAATCATATTTGTAATATTTTATTTTATGCACAGAAATTTATTTTCATGGTCGAAGAAAACAACAAAAAAGGAAATTATTTTTATTTTTTCAAAGAGAGGGAGAGAGAGTGAAAAGACAAGACAAACGTCAAATCGGATCTCTATCTTATCATACGACTGCCAGTGCCTTCTTGTGTTGTCATTTTTTTTCACAAATATTTCCCACTTTTACTATACGACGACACAAATTTTAACCAATATGTATATACATTCTATATCGTTCTACCATTTTTCACATAAATTAAAAAAATAAATAAATTTTATTTTTATCTTTTTTTTTTTTTTGGTAGACTTATTTTTATCTTTTATTAATATATTAAATAATACCCTCTTTCTAATTAATAAACTAAAATAGTAAGAATAAAAAAGAAAGAGAAATATTAATGGATATGCATACACGAATGTATAATTGAGTCTCGTAAAGTTGCACTGTTCTCTCGCTTCTATTCACTTTTTAAAGACGTATGTACCCCTATATTATGATATTAGAAACTTCGTAGATTATAGGTTGAAATTATGTCAGACGGCAGGAGGAGATATTGTGTAGATATTGTTTTGGGAGTTCTGTTTATATTTTTTTTTTTTTGCGAGAAACGAACAGTCGTCTTCTTTGCTTCCTATATGAAGAGACAGAGTCGGCGTTTTGGGACTGTAGAAAAAAGGAAACGACACCACAAAATTTTTTCTCTCTTATTATCTTTATCTCCTTTTATTTCTCAGATCTGGGTTTTTATTGATCTCGATTTGTCTTCTGGTAATCAATTTGCCATTTTTTTCGTTTGATTTGTGTTTCAACGACATGTTTTGCGTTATCTAACTAGGGTTTATGCAATTTTTTCCATAACAGATGAGGCCGATTCTGCTTTCTCCGCGTTTGATAGCTTTTGGTGAAGAACCTCGCGGCGAGAGGGTTAATGTTTATTAGAAGATGCAAACAGTGTGTGGTATCATCAATGTCCTCGACGATGATGAACGGCAGTACATTCTCGGTCTTCTCTCGGTCGCCTGTTGGAGTTTCTGAACAAACCAGCCTGATTATTTAATATCTGTCTTATTTTAGTTAGCAGCTAGTCGTATTATCGACTAACAATGTTATCAATCAAAACTTGTTGTTTGGTGTTGGATGATTATTTTCAAATTTCAAGGTGAAATCATTATCGTAGTTATCAGATAACGTATTATCGGGATACTATTGTTATCAAAACAGAAATGTTGTTTTGATTAATGTTTTAAAAGTCGCAAGTAAAAATTTGTCTGATTATAGTTAATAGATAGCCGAATTATCGCCTAACATTGTTATCAATACATGGAGACATTGTTGTCTTGGGTTTGATGAATAGTTATAATTTTTGAGGTAATAACATGGTCATAGTTAGCCACTAACGTCTTATTGGGGTACTACTGTTAGCAAAACGTGAATGTTGTTTGTATGAATGTTTTTAAAAGCTGTTTTAAGTTAATATATGCCTTATTTTAGTTAGCGCTAGTCGTATTATCGACTAACAATGTTATCAATCGAAACTTGTTGTTCGGTATTTGATGATTATTTACAAATTTCGTTTGATGTTTGGTGTTTGATGATTTTGTTTTACCGTATCTTTATATTACCAATGTCGGCAGAGATATATTTTCAAAGATATCGTTAGCATTTAATGCTGTCGTACCTATGTTATACGCAGTTAACAAATTTTCTGTTTTGTAGGGGTGTTTTCGAATTAAATGCTGTCAGGGAAGAGAGAGGTTTAATTATGTGATCTTTATGCATAGATACTTAATTTTTGGATCGTCTGGGCATAGATATTTAACTAACCCAAAAAGAAAATTAGTCTTTAAAACTGCATTGAAAACACAAAACGACACTCTCTGTAAAACGAGATTAAAACCTTAAAACGATTCTCTTTGTGAAACGGAGAGAGTATATATTTTTGTTAAAAATATTTGGATTTAGAAAAATGGAATAGTGCTTTTTTCCCTTATTTTTCTGTCAAAGCAAAATATGAAAAATCAAAAGGAAATGCATATCATCCCCGCACGTGTGTTCCTGACTGCCTGCCTCATAGTGTACCATTTGAAGAATATCTCATTCGAGAAGGACATTAGATCAACGGTCCATCGGATGGGAAAACCATCGTAACAATATAATTAAGTTTTTTTTTTTGTTTTGATAATAGACATATATATATATATATATATATATGTATGAAATGATCTGATTATAAATTTCCAACATATATTCTGCCTTCATCAAGGGAACATGCTTAAGAATTTTAATCTTTTTTAACTTTGTTAGAACTACTATTTTAATCGAAGTTAAATTGAAAGATTTGTTATAAAAAAACAACTAAAAAATATTGTAGCGGTCCGACAGAAGGACCCGATCAACCCGGCAGACACGCGTCTCCATGCCCTTCGACTCTCCTCCACCAATTTCTTAAGAAATTTCATTATTTATTTATTACTTTTGTTTTTCTTATCCCATCTGAATTAGGAGTGTACATTCCTGCCTATTAATTTGCAAACAAAATGTGAACCAAAAGAAATAAATTAATAATAATTTGCAAACAAACTATTATTGCAAACAAATTTGTTAACATTATTTAGTTAATGTATTTTTAGATAATAAAAAAAATTCACGTCCCCTGTAACATAATCAGTAAATCACATATCATCATGGACATGAAGTTTTTTTCTTTGGTTAGAGAACACTTGTAATCTAAATGAATAACTTGATAATTTATTTTAGTCAACGTACTTCCAATTCAGAACCTCAAAATCATTTACGTTCCCTATTTTCAATCCTAATTTATTATCGTGTAAAAAATAATTAAAGAGATTGTAATGTAGGATAAAAAGTGAGGGATTATTACGGATTTTGCCCTTTTTATAATGGCATTTATGGATTTTGCCCTTTTTTAAATAATTTATGGATTTTACCCTTTTTAACACTTAAAAATGTATGTATATATGATTTTTTTTTGGCAAAAATTCGTACATTATACCAAATACTAAACCCTAAGAACAACTGGAACCGACTAAACCCAAACATAACGAATGAAACGCATGTTAAATCATATTTTTGGAGCCTAAAAAAAGGCAAAATTCATAAATTATTCAAAAAGGGTAAAATCCATAAATGCCAATATAAAAAAGGGCAAAATCCGTAATTAATTCTAAAAAGTGGGGAAACAAGAGAAGAGACGGTCAGAAACGGACCAACGGTCAAACACCAAACCATCAAATCATATTCACTTAAGTTAGTACAGTGGAGACTTTCAATGGTTCTGCCTTAACGAATTAGGCCAATGTTCTTATCCATCACCGTCCTGTCCAGCTTACCATTTTATCCCATCTTTACATAAATTACATTTTAGCAATTTAATACGCATGCATATAGCCCTGAGACCAATTATCCGGGATCTAGGATTCGATATGGGATCCGCTCCGAAAAATAGGATATTCGAATGGAGCGGATCTGGATCCGGATCCGGATGATGAAAAGGCGGATCCGACCAGATCCGGATGATAGAAAATTTAAAGCCGGATATCCGGATCCGGAATATTTTATATCAAATAATATTTTTAAAATATTTTTACTATTATTTTATTATTTTATATAATAATAATATATTTTTCTAATATTTTTAATTATTTGTTTTAAAATATTTTCCTTCAAATTTTATATTAATACAACAAATTATATTAAAAAAAACTCGGATTCGGATATCCGAATCCACCGGATCCGGGTTTTTATAGATATCCGGATTCGGATATCCGAATAAAACGGATTCTGATCCGGATAATAAAAAAGCGGATCCGAATATCCTAAAAAAGTCGGATATCCGGATCTGGCCCAGACCTAGATATGGGTTCGAATAGTGATCATGGTTGGTCTGTTCTTTTCTGCGATAAATGTGGTGAATGCTTTTTTTAAAATAAAGTTTCATGGACGTGTCGTGCTATGACGATGGCACACATAGAAATGCGACACACACAATAAAAACATATATATGTATATATGGTTGATCCAAATTAACAATTTTTTTTTTTTAACATCTTTGTATCGATAAGATCCGATCTATAGCCAATTCCTACTACGCGGGGTAACACGACTTAGTGGAGTCAAACTCCGATGAGAAAGGCGGAGTCAAATAGACTTAACCACTTGATTAAAGACACATCCTTTGATCCAAATTAACAATTATAAGGTTTAATGTTTAAAAAATTGGTCGAAATCAATTTTGCTAAATTTCTCTACCCTTATAGTGCACCGTTTTAAATCGTTTGACTGCATCACTATGTGTATATTAAATGCACCAACCACTTATTTTCTTATGGTATCTCCCTAAATCAATTTGTTTGCATCGAAAGCCCTCATTTTATTAGCATTAGGTGACGCACGAACCCATGTATAGATGTCTATATGTATAATATTATATCGTCGATTAAGTTTCACATATGTCGTGAACCAAGCCAAAAGACAGTTTCCAAAGGCTCTTTTTCTTGATTTTATTTTCCTTGCAAACTAATTAAGTACGTGATTATGTATACGACTAAGTGTTACGTGACACACGGGGTTGATTTGGGTCCTTACTTAGTCGGCAGCTAATGATATTTACATATCTTATGATTATTAAATACTTAATGAGTTAATTTCTAATTTTTAAATTCACAAAACTAATCATTTCTTCCTTTTCCATATTCCATTCCCCCCAAATGGATACGGCCCATACTTCTATGCTTAACATACCCTTTTCTCACTTTGTCATATCTCTCTAAACTCTAATTGCTGATTTCCTTCTGATGACAAAAAAAAATCAAATACTACAAAACTCCAAATGCTACTAGCCAATAAATAAAAGCACAAACGTCGACATTAATCATTTTATTATAAATTAAATTCGAGACCCCCCGGTCCGCCCATTCAGATCTCTGTCTCTTTCTCTCTCTATATCTCTATCTACCCACAAAGTAACCAATCTTCTAAACACTATAGTCTCTCTCTCTCTCTCTCTTTTTCATCTTCTCCATAAGCTTCTAAAGATAAAAGCTTGTGACCCTTCTTCACTTATAAATTTTTGCTTAAGAAAGAAAACTCTTTTCTTCATCTTCTATAGCATAATAAAATCAAAGGATACGACCTTTTTTTACATTGTTTCTTTTAAAACCCTAATTTGTTTTCCAAGAAGAATCAAAGAAATAAAGGAGCCATGAGCAGTACTTTCGAAGAATCCCTCAAATCTATGTCGTTGGATTACCTAAACCTCTTAATCAACGGTCAAGCTTTCTCTGATGTCACTTTCAGCGTCGAAGGCCGTTTAGTCCACGCTCACCGTTGCATCCTCGCCGCTCGTAGCCTCTTCTTCCGCAAGTTCTTCTGCGAATCTGATCCTTCGCAAACCGGAGCTGAACAGGCTAACCAAACCGGATCAGGAGCCAGAGCAGCTGCAGTGGGAGGAGTGATACCGGTTAACTCGGTCGGTTACGAAGTTTTCTTACTTCTACTTCAGTTCTTATACAGTGGTCAAGTCTCAATTGTACCACATAAGCACGAGCCAAGATCGAATTGTGGAGATAGGGGATGCTGGCACACGCATTGCACTGCAGCCGTCGATCTCTCTTTAGATATCTTAGCCGCCGCTCGATATTTTGGCGTCGAGCAGCTCGCGTTACTTACGCAGGTTCTATTTCTCATTACTATATCAAGTCTCTTTAGGTTACCAATTCTTGTTCTTTAATCTTGGTAAACTACTGTACCGATTTGTTTTGGCTCGGTTGAGATTAACTTAGAAACCCTATTGTTGATAAACATATGAAAATATATAGATAAGAGTTGTTATTGACTTGATTTCATGTGTAACTGAGCTTAAAGATTGCTTGCATTGCACGTACTGCAACTTTCTTTCCAGATTTAGACGGCAATGGACTGATATGTTTGTGTTGCACACCGAGAACTTTCCTTGAAATGGAAACTTTTTGATGGTTTTTTTTTTTTTTCCAATATAAACCCTCTTTATTTAATAGAAAATATCTTTGAAAATAGTAACTTTGAATAATAACAGTGATTTTATTAGTATCCCCCAAAATTGAGAAATGTCTTATGACTCTTATAATCATTCTGCGATTTTGCATGATTTTAGTAATCAGATATTTGTGAGGATCGCCATTTACGTTTAGCATTCCCGCGCGCAATTCCTCAAATGCAATGACCAAATTTGGAAGAATTTTATCATTTCCATAGGCTTTTAACTAGAATTTCGTCGCTTAAATTTTTTGGCCATTTCGTTTCGTATTTTTTTCCACAATCTTGGGCTTTCACACAATGATATCAAGGATGAACAAAAATGTTCCTCTTCTGTTATAGTCTTATCTTACTTTCCTCATTTGGGTTTATATAAAATGAAAACCCTTGGTGAAACGACTCCTTTATAGTGAACATGATATTCATCCAATGAAATGGATAGTGTCTTTAAATTCAATATTGTTTTAAAGCCATTTGTGTTTTTCTTTTTCCCTCACAGAAACATTTGACAAGTATGGTGGAGAAAGCCTCCGTTGAAGATGTGATGAAAGTGCTGATAGCTTCAAGAAAGCAAGACATGCATCAATTATGGACCACTTGCTCTTACCTAATCGCCAAATCCGGTCTTCCACAAGAGATTCTAGCCAAACATCTCCCAATCGAACTTGTAGCCAAGGTTGAGGAGCTCCGTCTCAAATCTTCAATGCCTCTTCGTTCCCTAATGCCTCACCACCATGACCTAACCTCGTCTTTAGACCTCGAGGACCAGAAGATCAGGAGGATGAGACGTGCATTGGATTCCTCCGATGTCGAGCTTGTGAAGCTAATGGTGATGGGAGAAGGACTCAATCTAGATGAGTCCCTAGCTTTGATTTACGCCGTTGAGAATTGTAGTAGAGAGGTTGTGAAGGCACTTCTTGAGCTTGGAGCAGCCGATGTGAACTATCCCGCCGGTCCCACAGGGAAAACCGCTCTTCACATTGCGGCTGAAATGGTCTCTCCGGACATGGTGGCTGTCTTACTTGACCACCACGCTGACCCAAACGTGCAGACTGTGGATGGAATCACTCCTCTCGACATCCTTAGAACCCTAACGTCGGATTTTTTGTTCAAGGGGGCGATTCCTGGATTGACTCATATTGAGCCCAATAAGCTCAGGCTTTGTCTCGAGCTGGTCCAGTCCGCGGCATTGGTTATATCACGCGAAGAAGGAAACAATACCAGTAACGACAACAACGCAATGATCTACCCTAGAATGAAAGACGAACACACGAGCGGAAGTAGTTTGGATTCAAGATTGGTTTATCTGAATCTTGGGGCTACAAATCGGGATCTTGGGGATGAAAATAGCAATCAAAGGGAAGGAATGAATCTGCATCATCATCATCATGACCCATCAACGATGTATCATCATCACCACCACCACCATTTCTAGGTCTTTGTAGTCCATATCATCCCTTTTTGATAACCATCATCCTTTAATTAAGATAAACATATTCAATAACTAATTAATTTGTTGTTATGATCTTTTTTTCTTTATATATGGCAATGCGAACAAATTTAAACGTTAATGACATGGAGAGTGGAAGGAGAACACAAACAAAAGGGTCATATATATTGATGGATAAAAGACCTTGAGCTATATGTTGACTTGTATAAGCTTAATTATTAATATAGCTTTTTTTATTAGCAGTAAGGCCTTGCTGCAATCCATCCATAACTCATCAAAATTCCGTCATTGGATTTATATTATTCTTTTTTTTTTTTAATATCTGAAAATTCAAACCCACACCAGATTAAATTCATTTTTTTTGGAGAAAAGATTCCTTCCAACGGACGTTGAATCCAGTACCTCGACTTAGAAGATTTACCACTGGACCAACACCACGTTGGTTATATTATTCATTTTTCTTATAAACAAACAATGCATTTCAGTGATCTTGACCATAACATTTCCTTGTCTTATAATCTACTTAACCCAAAAAGAAAAAGAAAAACCCAAAAGAAAAAAGGGAAAACGAAAAAAAAAAAAAAGCCAATATTTATGGAAGTGTCAATGTCATCACCACTACAATATTGCCATTAGTGTATTCGAAGACAAACGACATATGATCAGAGCTTGTAACTTTGTAGCCATTATACGAAAATATTAATTTCTCTTACTTTTTAAAAAAATTGGTTGAAAATATAAAATTCCGCAATAATGAAATAACAATTCTTCTGCTGCCAAAAAAATAAAATATTTAGGTAAAATTTGAATCTTGAAAAGCTTTATGGCTATATTGAGATTTTTCTCAAATATAGAGGACTACTCTACAAAACTTTTGAAGCACTGTATAGAGTTTACAACCTAGTCCTTTAGAAGAGAGGAAATTCTCTTTGACTTGGTCAGTCTAACCGTCTCTACAGTTACTCATGGATTAGATTCGCCTGAGCGTCTCCGTCTTCCGACGCCGAGCTATCTCCGTCAATAATGTCCTTTTCCGGCGAATCCAATTGCACGCTCTCCGGAGTTTCACTTTCGTTTGGGCTATCTTCCAGATCTTGATTCATCCTCAAATTCTCTCCTCTTACGAGATTCAACACGAATCCGTTGTGTGTTCTTCCCGTCTGCAGATAATCGCCTTCCGTGACAGTGATGCTATGAGAAGACGAAGAAGCAGCCATAATCGAATCGTTCTCCGAAGCTCTAATCTGTTCGGGATCAACGGCGTCGAGATTCTGGACGTAGTCCGTGAACATCTGAGCAGAATTGGTCCTCATCAATGGTCCACCAGATCGAGTCCAGTCTTCAGCTTCTGGAGAATCACATTCGCTTCCTGCGTCATAGGAATGGCTTAAGTTGCTGGTTCGATTACTATTCCTCCCGGATCCAACCACGATATGCTGGTACAACCGTGAAGCTTCAGCTAGTACATCATCGTCGACGGATCCGGATGAGTTCTGACGAGCTATACAGTTCCAGGAAGGGATTCTTTTGGAGGCGTTGAATCTATTGGTTCCGGCCAAAAGGTGTTTAGATGGCGGTGAGGATGAGATGGCAGAGAAAGCTGCGGCTCTTTCTGCGCTGCGTTTTAGGCGGCGCATGTGGTTAAGAACGGCGACGCATTCGTCGAGTGCTAGTTCGATCCCGAAGTTTGCTTTGATTACTGCGAGTTTCTCCCAGGTGCATCTCCTTCCTTGATTTGCCGCCTTTTGAATCTCTACATTGCTTGGGTTCTGTATGATCTTCAAGTACTGTATCCAGAAACTCAATACATTAATAATTGGATAAAAGAGTGAGGAAATTTGCTTGTTGGAATCATTGTTTTGTTTACCTGAGAAAAAGTAGCTGGCATGACGATAGTGACATCGCCTTCCCATTCTTGAGCAAATAGTGAAGCTACTTCTCGTAGAGGAAGCCCGAGTTCTAGTACTTGATTACATCTATGCTTCACTTCCATCTCCGCGAGTTGCGCGAGCTTTGGAGAGATTAAGAGATCGAATTAGGCACTGGAATATAAGCATTGAGGATCAACTAGATATATATATATATATATATTATACCTTTGCCGCAAATCGACCTCCACAAGCTCTTACAAACTCCTTCATCCTCAAGAATGGTGCTATATGAGGGTTGGCTTGACTGACAATGAAATGGTTGACATTGAAAAGCTCTTTGAGTTGTATCATCGGTAAATCCATCTCCAAACTACCGTCCCTCCAGCGCCGAACTGATGCTGAGCCCTCTTCAGGATCTAAGTTAAAAGGTGGGTGATATGGAACAATCTCTCCAGTTCTATCTTTGGCCATGAGTTCTTGAGCCTCGAAAAGACCTGGGAAAGCACAAGATGCAGTCACTGCACTCCATATCACAACATGAGGCGAAGTCAGGTAATTGAGACATCTAGGCGGCTCGTGTTTCCTCAGGGAACAAACTGTTATCCCTAGAATCCGTCCTGTAATATCGTAAGCTTCTTGGAATGTGAGATTGTTGGTGAGATTCCTCAACTTCCATTGCAAATGCCGGATCTCATGGACTGCGCCTTGAGTCATAACCCGTTTCACAGTAGTGAAAATCCCTCCCATCTGATCAAAGAACTGCAAAGCATGCCAAGAGCCTTCAAAGAAGCTCTGTAACTCAGGCCATGACCTTGTCCCCACAACCGCACACATTACAGACCCCACACTTGAACCGGCTATAATTCTCGGCAAGAGCTTATGTTCCACAAGCGTCTTGACCACACCAAGATGGAAAGCCCCTAGAGAAGCTCCTCCGCTCAGAAGCAGAGCCGTTCTTCCATATGCGTGTCTCGTCTCATGCATAAAAGAGAGTTTCTCCTCCAGAGAAAGCTCTTCAGTGTCCATGTCGCAAACCATCCTAAGCTGTGTAGAGACCTCATCGATATACTCTTTGATGAGTCTCGGTACGTGAAGCCTTCCCTTGTGAAGCTCAGGGTTACACATATTACCTAAATTTCTCACAAGATCAGCTCTCATACAGAAGATAATGTCTCTCAGAGAGCCCTCATGACGTCTATGCTTAAGCTCCTCAAGCTTATTACTCACGAGCTCCACATCAAAAAGATCTGTCTCGTTCACCTTCGGAGTCTCTTTATCGAGCATCTTTGCGGCGTGAGACCATTCCTCGTACGTCAATGCAGCTCTCATCATGTTCCTCCAGAATTTCCTCCTGTAAGCCATCTCAGCCTTTGCTTTTAAGCTGGTGTAGCGATTCAACAGAAAGGCCATCGTCGTCACCATTACTAATATCCCTTGGGGATTCCTGGGATGTAGTAAGGAAACAAACGGTGATAGTAAAACCCTACCTCCTCTGAGGAAAAACATGAGAAATCTGAAGACTTTGTGTCTGAATATAGAAACGGAGTTGCAGAACAAGATCCGGAAGGCAATTGTTCTTCCGATTATAGTCGTGGGTCCTATAATTGAGAACGCATCAACACCTGCTTCGTTGCTTATATCCATTGTCTCCGACTCAAAGATGAGAACCTAATCACTGGTTTTAACGATAGGCGCAAAGAAACGAACCCAGATGTGTAAGACCAGAATCAGATGAATCAAAAGATTGATTTTTTCAAACCCATTAGAGAAGAGAACGAGAGATGGCTAATCCACCGAGGATTGAAATTGAGAAAGATGAGACAGCAAGTGATGGGAGGCATAGGGATCTGCAAGATAACATAGAAAAAAAAAGATTCCGATGTATAATGGAGGACTTCAGGATTTCGTTACAGAGAAGAACAGAGGAGGAAATTAATTTAAATGAAACCTGAGATTCATTTTTGCTAAGAGACAAAAATGGCGATCTAAGACCCACGCTAATCTTTGGACTTTCTAATTTTGGGAACATAAACTCGCGAACACGACAAATTGAAAAAGAATAATGCTTTGTCTTTTGCACAAATAGTCTCTGTTTTTGAAACTCGCGTGTCGCAACGAAGATAAAACCGTTGAATTCAAACATCTCTGGTTCGTATTAAATGAGTTCGGTATTATCCGAGTTTAATATCTCTAGACCCAGGGAGTTCTCGTAATCAGGCCCAGTTTTTGGTCAGGGCTAATGCCCGTTTGTTAAAACCCGTAACTTTTAAGACTGGAATTAAGACAGAATACTATTATCCTCGTTGCCAAACAGACAAACAAGAAGGGCAAAGACCAAAAACAGAGAGAGAGAGAGAGAGACCATAGTCATATAACTAAAGGGAGAATCTGCTTAGAACTGAAACTAACCTTACAAAAACATAAAAACTGGTAAACGTAAGTGAGACGTAGAATACAAGCATAAAATGCCTTTTGTCTCACTTTGTTCCAGAGTAGATAGATACCACAAAATCAAAAGAGTTCAAAACTTAAAATAGCACCATAACACAAACCCATCTCATTCCTCATCATCCTCACTGTCTTTGTTCTTCTTCTTCTTATCCTTCTTTTTCTTTTTCTTCTCACTCTTCTCATCTTCTGAGTCAACAGCAGCTTCTGTGTCTTTACTCTTCTTTTTCTTCTTCTTCTCAGACTTTGGCGAAGCTACCTCTTCTTTAACCTCTTCCTTCTTATCTTTCTTCTTCTTCTTTTCCTTCTTCTCAGACCCAACTTCTTCTTCTTTCTCCTCTCCCTTATCCTTCTTCTTCTTCTTCTTAGAAGACTTCACCTTCTCTTCAGACTCGTCTCCTTCAACTTCTTTGGTTTTAGATTTCTTGGTTGATACAGGAGCAGGGCTATCACTGCTATCATCATGCTTACGCTTACGCACTTCCCCTGCTTCTCCATTCTCAGCCTCAGCCTTTATCTCCACAGGAGCAGCAGCAGCACCAGCAATAATAGCATCTCCACCGGTAGGCAAAACCACATTCCTGCTCCACTCAACCGGAGTTTTCTCATTAGGCTTCCCGTGCTTATCCAATTTCCCATCAGCAATTAGCTTCTTCTTCATCGAAGCCCTTGGTCCCAATCCCCACTTCCTTGGGTAAGTATCTCTATCCATCACCACACGTTTGATCTTAGCTACCACACCGTGATCACAAGTAGCCATCACAGATGTCGTCATCTCAGCAATCCCAACAGCAATCGCCTCACCCTTGGTCGTCATAAGAACGACTTCAGTACCAACATCAATGTCATTCTCGAATCTCAGCAACCCGGGAATCATCAACTTAGCACCATAACAGATAGCATTCACAGCAGAATCCTTGACAACAAGTCTCTTGTAACTCGTCAATATCATCTCAAGAGGCATAATCACCCTCCTAAGATAAGACTCATCCCTGGAATTGTCATACACAAACTGGGCATCCATCACATCATGCATAGTAACCATGTTATTATTCTCACCCAAAATCCCAGACCTAACCCTCCTAAGCTCCTGCATATGCCCACCAACCCCAAGAAGCAAACCCAAGTGAACACACATTGTCCTAATGTAAGTACCCGCCTCACAAGAAACCCAGAAAACAACCAAATGCCTATCAGCATCATACTCAAGCAGCTTGCTTTCATAGATTGTCCTAATCCTAAGCTGTCTTTTAACAGCAGAGATCAAAGGAGGCCTCTGAAACACAGCTCCAGTGAGCGATTCAAGAGCTCTAGCCACTTTAGCAACATCAGGGACAGCAGAGTGAAGCCGAGCAACACAAACGTACTCTTTACCCGCACCTTGCTGCGATTTCACAAGCCGAGTGGCTCGGTCAATACAGACAATGAGGTTTCCAGTGACTTTCGGGTCAAGAGTACCACTGTGACCTGTTTTCTCGACACGGAGGATACGCTTAATCCAAGCAACGACTTCGTGAGAAGAAGGGTTCGCGGGTTTATCAAGATTGATGACACCGTACCTGATATACTCTTGAAGAGGACGCTTGAGAGGAGAGTAACCGGCGCTGATTGGAGTGTAGTGACCGGTACGGACGTTGAGGAGGTCGTAGTTCTTGAGGAGGATGGGCCACTGAGAAGTGTCGATGGCGGGAGTGAAGCTCTGTGGCTTGATCATGTAGTCTCCGGTGTCGGCGGCATCGTTCTCCGTCTTGCCTTGCTTCTTCTTCTCCGAGTGTGAGATTTCGACCTCCGCCATGGCTCCGGCTGGATTAGGGTTTTGAAAAATGGAGGAGGAGGCGTGAAAAGTTGTAGCGGAGGAAGGAGACGACTGATTGGTAATTTATAAAGGACTAGGGTTTTTTAGGGTTTTAGGTGACAGTGATGACATTGGAAAGCTTGAAGGTATTCCTTATTGGGCTTGAGTTGGGTTTCTTTTGTTTTTATTGGGCTTTCATACAAGTTCAGTTCGTTTAATGCCCAAATAAAAGAGGTCCATATACGGGAGAAAAGTTTGAATGTCAACTTTTGTATAAGTGAAGACCTTTCATAGTTGAAAGTAAATGATAAAATATAAGCCTTTTATAGTAGATAATTAAGGTTCTCTTTTGATACGAAACAATTGAATGTTGTTTTGGTTAGAATTTTCACAATCGCATGACCCATGATGAAAGGTTTATATATATATAATATGATCGCTGATCATGATACAAGTCTATTATTGCGGTCTCATACTAACAAAACTGCTTATATAGTCAGAAGTATTGATTGGTCACTTTAACCTAATGAAGCATGAATAACGCCTCGTGCTAAATATATTTAGAGTCGACGTCTGTCTCTTTTGAGTAACAAGAAGACAATCCTTATATTATTAAAACCAAGTTTTTTTTTTTTTTTTTGATAACCAGTATTAAAACCAAGTTTTGACCACAGAAAAGTTAAATATGGAAGAATATAATATAGTTAGAGTATACTCTCTTTTGCCACATGCTCTAAGTTTTCGCATTAGGTAAAGTCAGCTCTCTGGCTCTCTCTCTCTCTCTTTTTGCCAATAAATAGTCGCTTAACAAACAAACAAGTTTTCTTCAAACCTAAAACTCACAAAAGAGAAAACACTTAGCTCACGTAGGAAATGGCCGGACTTCAATACAGTTTCTTCCCGACCGACTTCTTCTACCCACGAGCTTCTCCTCCGGCTACAACAAGCCTTGTAGCCACCAATCCGAAACTAGAGAAAATCCAAAAGAGAGATGGTTTAGTAGTGATTGATGAAACTCGTGCTTCTTTGTCTCTGTTTATACGTGAAAAGAAGACTAATCAGTCACAAACATGGAAGAAGAAGCCACTTTGGATCGAAGATGACATGTGATATATATTTTTGATAGATCTGGTTTTTGTCGTAGCTCTATAATAAATTAAGCTACAATTCTCATTTCTCATTTTTAATTTTGGAGTCGAGTTTTGAGTAGAGTTAGCTTTCAAGGGTATATCAGGATTGGCTGTTATTAAAGGCTGACCTTAACCCAAAAATAAAACAGAGTGTTTTCTAGATTTTAAAAAGCCTCTATGTGCTTGTGTGGATCGTGTCTTCTTGTAATTCCAGTGTCTATCATATTCAATGCAATATTATATTGGCTATGAATTTGTTCTTATCGTCTTTCTATCGTTGCCTTACCGTTTCTTGGCTATGAATTTTGGTATTAAAAAGATCATACTTAATAATACAGTGCAACATTAGATGAAGCTAGGAAGAAAAAGCAGAGGTAACTAATAAAGAGCAACTTTGCATAAAAAGGATGTTCAATTGGGTCTCCCAACCATTTACATTCCCATTGGCAAAATCCAAACAATCTAATAAGAGAAACGACGACAACACAAGTCTATTTTATGATTCAGCAGAAAAGAAACAAAAGAGAGAATAAGATGAGATCATCGGTGAACCAATTTGACAGCTTCAAGCAGAGACTTCACTCAGAAGCAAGCGTCCAAGACACAGCAACAACACAGAGCAGCAAGACTGCAAAAGCAAATCACCATTCTCAGTCAAATTAACTATACGTCAAATATATTAAAACAATAGCTCATGTAACAAAAACATGTTTTAGCCATATAACCTTACGGTAGCAAGTGAAAATATGCAAAATGACAAACCCAATCTGCTATAGTTTCTCAATGTAGGACTAAATACTATTAGGCAGATTACTCCACAAAGAGATAAAGAAAACAAACTTCTGACTAATGAAGACATATATATATGACAAAAAATGAAAAACATTGGTAGAAGAACGATATGAGATGGAGCAAATAACTTACCATCCTTCAAGCATACCAGGACTGTGATGCTGCTGCTGTTGTTGTTGGGGAGGAGGATAACCTTGCTGAGGATAGCCCTGCGGAGGATAACCTTGCTGAGGATAGGGTTGTCCCGGAGGTGGATAAGCGTCGACCTTGGGTGGATAAGCGTCTTTCGGTGGTCCTTCCGCCGGATAACCTATTCAGATCGACATATAGGTTACGGACTCAGATCCATCGAAGCAGAACACACGAATTTCGAAATCAAACTCAGATCTAAACAACAGTTTGGAGAAGTATAGTTGAAAAAACTCAAAATCTTAAACCAAAAACAAAGAGAAGTGAGATATCATAATTCATTATCAAAAGCAGAAGAGTTAGGAGCGACCTTGAGAAGGAGGAACACCAACAGCAGGAGGTTGACTCATTGTAGTCTTCTTTTTCTTCGTTACTTTGGAAGATGCAACAGAGAAAAAGTGGGGAAGAAGAGGAGAAGGAAAAGCGCGTCTTACTTGTAGCCGAATTTAGGTTTTTTCCTAACGGTTATCCTATCAATTCTAGCCACGTTTATTAGTCAACCTTTTTTTTTTTTTGGGAAGAGAATCCAGAATCAATTCCCTATAAGATATTGTTACATTTATCTTTTAACTATTAATTACATTAATTTATTTTGGAAGGATTTTTTTACTATATTTTAGATATCAATTGCATGATGTTAAGATATTAATTACATTTATTTATTTCTTCTCATATTCCACAACTTTTAAAGAAAATCAGAAAACAACAAAATATTTAATTCATTAATATATATTTTGACACGTAACCAAATTTCATATTAGATGAAACCAAAAGATTTACAACCAGAGATAAAGCTGATGAACAAATCAAGGAAAAAGGGCCAAATATTAAAAAAAGGACTCCATGTTTTCCAATGTTAACGATTCACACCCTAGTGATCACAGTGCCTTGTGGAGTTAAATTAAAACGCTACTAGAAGATCAATTGGAGAATTCACCATTTGCCATTGATGAGATGATGGAATTATGGCATAGGATCCAGTACTGTCTCAATGGCATGTGGATCCATGGCCTTGGAGGAGGGAGATCGAGCCCCAGTTTTGATGGCATTCTGGAAGAACGAGAGAAGGTAAATCATTTTGAAATGAGAGAGATAAAAGGACTCAAATTTGTGATCAAGATCATATCAATTCACCTTTTCCCACTGAGGACTCCCCGAGCTGATGTTGTCAGAGAAGAAGCTGATATTCCTGAAAATATTGTTGTATAGTGAGGCAAAAGAATCTGTCCTGCAATTTTGTTCATATAAATGTCAGCAAGATTGAATACCAAACAAAAGCATAACAAAGCATCTAGATTAACTTGTCATTTGACTTAGAAACAGCCAGAAGTTCACCTAAGGTTAAAAAATTGCTGCGAAGGTTGGAAACTATTAGATCAGGAGTATCATGTTCTTCTAGTAGACTTTTGGAGTCTGCATCTTCGAGGATATGCTCTCTATAGTGTTCCATTTCAAACCAAACACCACAAGGGAATCGTTTACGTCTGACAAGCCAAATCAAAACCTCTGCATATGGTGTTGCATGGATGACGGAGATGGCGAATTCAATCAACATACATATGGAGTTGATTGTAGTGCTCGTAATGGTGAAAAAGATGTAGAAAACTGATGTTGTTGGCAAGAGAAGTAGAAGAGGAGTGAACAGAAGAGATCCCACTACATGTTGCTTCACAGTGTAACCATAGCTGTCCAGCCTTTGACGTAGAGGATTCAATTTCCGCCCTCTGGAAGAACAAAGAAGAAGTCAATATATGGTTTAAGGAACTGAGATGAACAATAAATACTTGGAATTTTCCTTGGATTAAAGAACTTCAAAAAGAAAACGGAAAAATTATTGCATGTCTCCTGCTTTTACAATTAAGAAACCAAGAAACTGATTCACCTGAGTATTATTATCAGCTTAATGAATGAACTCAGCTAATTTTAAAACTCAAAATTTACCTGAAAAGCCTCCACAAAGCTGCTAAAGCTTGAATTTGGTGAGAATATACAAGTGTGATTCCCCAGTGAAGAGCCATTATATGAAGTGTTGCAAAAGTAATAACATCTATGACAAATGCGGCAGATACTGTGGCACCAAAAGTAATTCCAAGGATAGCAATTACTCTTATCAAATAAAAGATGAAAGAAGCCATGAAGACCCAGAGAGTAGACCATATCTGTATTACATTAAGAGATACCATGCCTAAAACTCCAGCCAATTCTGTGTTTAACTTAAAACCCGCTGGAACTCCCATCAACCACACACTACCAGACCGCAAAATACCATTCGTAAACTCCTTTGCAAAGTCGAATACAAATGAGCAGACAGATTCGGTGTTAAACAGTAGACCTAGACCAATCAAATTCCCCAAAACAAGATCAACAGCCATGGCCGACCATGTAGAATGTCTTTGCAGTGCAGCTTTCTCTGCATGTTCCACACAGGATATGGACCTTGTGAAACCCAGAAGAATTGTCATAAATCAATAATCGTGTGAAACTTAGCAGAAGAATGAGAAATGCATTGCATAAAGGTATCTGGAATTAATCTTTATTATTTCCAGAGATTCGTAAATAAGCAGTTGTTGTTAAGAAAAAAAAAATGAAGATGCAATTTTGAGCCAAGGGCAAACAGGAAAGGTTTACAAATTTAACTAAAGAAGTAAATTTGGGTATATGGTTGAACTTACATCATACCATTCTCTTCAAGGAAGATTGGCCAATATAAGATCTGACAACTGCGTATTCTGAAGTTGACCCATGTATTCTTGAGTACCCTCCTCGATGCGATGTGCACCCATGAGAAAATCGGAAAACTTGAAAGTAAATAGAAGAATTGGGCAAGGCTATAATACAGACTTGATATAGAGCCTAAAATTGTGGCGAGTAACCGCCATGTCAAAGAAGATATCCTGAAAAGCAAGGTAGAAGCAGTTGGAACTTGGAACAACTAACAACACTTGGAACAACTAACAACAAAGAAAAAACGAATTCAACAAGGCAAACAAAATATCACGAGAGCTTACAAGTAAGAAATGGAAAAGTTCTGAGAAGAAGTCTCCAGCTGCGTGGAAATCTTCTTATAGGCAATCTTGGCAGCTGAGGCGCAATTTATGGAAAGAATCACAGTTTCCTGCTTACATAAGAATGAGAGAATATTAGCAACAAGTCGAGAAAGAAACAACACAACAAAGAGAAGCATTTTGGAAACTACTAAACCATTTCATTCAGAGGTTTCCTGTTGTGAAGATCATCAACCCACTTGGGTTTCTTAAGAGGAGCTTTTGTCTGAGGAGAAGAATTCCAAAAGCTTAACGAGAAATGGTGAGAACCAAACACTGGAGTGTCATAGACTATGACCTAACATGTCCATGTTTAAGGGAGTCAAATACTGGCAGCGTGTAGGTTCAGAAAAGAATAATACAAGAGAAAGACATCATGACTTACATACGTGGACATCGCATTGAGATACAATCTCCCCATTCCAGTGTATATGATGCAATCTAGAACTTGAATGGAGTTCCATAATTCTATGCTCTGCAGAATCACGCACCATTTGAATCCAGTAATTTCTCTTAGAATCTTTCCTGAAATCCTCTAATAAGCCATCAACCCTTTGACAACCACAGCTGAGGCCACTATATTTGCAATAAGCTCCAGCCTTGCTGCACATATCTTTGTCTGTTATAATCTTTGATACGTTTCCATTAGCATTACGGCTTATATCACAACGACCAAGGAGAGTAAACGCTGCCTTATCCCGTAAAGTTGAGGGCATCTTCTCATTTGTTTCACGAAGTACGTCCTGTTGGAAATCACAAAGGAAAAAATGTCGCATACTTGCTAAAGAAAAGGGTAGGTACAACAAATTCGAAACAAGATGGAAAAAAAAGAATTATTTTTGTTGAAGTGAAGTTATTACTTGGAGCTTAGATCCGGCATTGGACAAGGAGCTTTCATCAGAGATAAAGGCCACAACAACGTCAAGACAAGAAGAGGACTGGCAAAGGAACCACCCAAACAATAGACTGTGACTCAAATCATCAGTTGTTGCGAGCTGCTTAGGCAACCAAATCCTACATTTTCTCTTCATTTGAGCTCTCTGCCACACAATTCCCAAAATGCAAAACGAAAGAGAACAACATATCAACAAGAATTGGAGACAAGCATTTGAAAATGTGAACATAATACAAGAGTCAATACCAAAAAAAGAGAGAGAGAGTAATTGATCGATCTAAGAACACGCAACTTCAATGTGAGCTAGAGAACTATGTAAGTAAAGTAAAATCAATAAAACCCCAGAAGAATACTCGCAGGAGTATCAACTACTACAAGGCAATTGACGATGGGAAAGATGAACCGAGATTCATAAAACAAATCTGAACCCTAGAAAATTCTTCAATTCAACTTAATTTCGATGCTAGTCTAATCACGAAAAGACGAACCTCGTGTTTCAGGAGAGAAGATAGTCTAGAGCCGACCCTTAGTTCAGCAACCGGAAGAAAGATACATTCCGGCGACGACATCAACGGCGACAAAGGGAAGACATGGATATTTTCACTATGGGCCGGGCTTTTCTTAATAACGAGGTTCACTGGATTAAATAAATATTAATTTAACCAACATTTTGTTCTTTATTTTTTTTTTGTTACATACAGTCATACAGTTTTAGACTTTTACTGGATTTATGATTTCTAGATTCTAATCCTAGATTAAGACTGTAGTTTAGTAATAAAAGCTAAGGATTTTTTTTTTTTTGTTAAAAATAAAAGCTAAGGATGTTAACAAATGCTTGAAGATTTCTTAGTTAAAAGTTAAAACATACAAAGACACAAAATCTTAAGTGTAGTTAGCTTATTTGATAATCCATACTAAAATCATAAAATGAATTAAAAAAAAAAAAGAATCGATGTGGCTTTAAAAATGGTTTAAAATACACAAACCAATATAAACTTTCCAAAATGACTACACTGATGAAAGCTAATCTGTAACTTGTATTGTATCGGCAGGACTAGATCTTAATCTCTCTTATATAAGTCCATACAGGTTATTATGAAACAATATCAGAGAGAAAATCTGTGCTGTCTTGTTGCTTCTTCCTCCTACGAGCATCATCAAGCTTACTAGAATGCGTTCCAAGCACTTCGGTGATGGCTTTTGGCAACCAGAAGCCAGGCCGCTCAAGAAATGGTGCACGGTCAATAACCAACGGTTCTCTCAAGGTTACATCAATCCCCTGATAAGTCCATAATGCTAGTGTTGCTGCACCTTTGAGACCAAGGGATAACCAGCCAAGACCAGCCACTGAAATGTCTATGCTTTTCACGTCCCAGCTATTTCCCGACACCTGAATCTCCTTCTCTTCCCATGTTCCCAATTCAGACGCTCTATTCTCTCCAATCGGTGGCTATACATAAAAGGAAAATGGGTTTCCTTTACATTCTGATGTTGCGGAAAAGAGGAGATGCGCAAGAGACAAGCTTTACTTACCTGAAGGCGTAAACCGGAATGGCCCTTGAATATTTCTTCGGCATTCTCTGTTTTTCCTAGATGCAATGAAACACTATGTGATGCCCATATTGTAATGTATATTGTTTCAACTGAAGCAGAAACGAGGTCTAGCCTGACCAAGCCACCAATGTGAACAGACTGTCCTGCCTGCAAATAAAAGATTCAACAAAATCAGCTTCATTCTTGGAATAAGAAATTCTTCTACTTAAAGCTGTAAAATAGTTCAAGTCAATTCTTCTTGGAACAGTTTACTGGTTGAAAGAAGCTCCAGAGTTTAGAACTTTAGAGATTAAGTCATCAATTCCAAAACCAAAAGCTTAGAAAAACTGCTTAGATATAAGTAAGAGAGAGCTTGCCTTGACTCTGTAACTCCGAGGTTGAAGCTCCTTCCTTATCTCTACCATTTTCCGCTCCTCTGGATTCAATCTCAGGGACATAAGGTAGGGATGCAAAAGGCCGGGAGTGTCATACATCTTAGCCTTTGCAGACAATATTCCACCAATTCTCAATATTCCAAGAGTTGTTCCAGGAACCGGAGCTTCCGTGAGCCTCGTGACCTTTGCACCATCTTTCTTGGATAAGGCATTAATCAAAGTAGATTTCCCCGCATTCTGAGCTCCAATAACCCACACGTTTCCTCTTGGACCAGCCAACTCTTTAATGTACGCTAACAGATTCTTAACACCAAGATCTTTGCGAGCACTAACCATATAAACCCCACTCAGCTTAGGCGCTCCTCCAGCCTTGGCACGGTGGCGCACCCATCGGTCTAACCGAGCTGGTGAAATCTGTGTAGGAAGTAAGTCTACTTTTGTTGCAACAAGCACAAGTTTTGGGAGGTTTTTGCTACCCTTAGGATCATTTTCAGCTTTTTGAAGCACTTGAAACAGAGACTTGGCTGCTCGTTTGGGAAACGAACCATCAAAGTCGACACAATCAACAACCATGACTACAACTGTAGTGCTGGAATTACTCATCGGTTTGATCAGTCTAGTTGATATCAACCTGTCAAAATCGAAATCTGGTAAGAGGTTCTCTGCAGCCTGATTCTTCACCTGGCCATAATTCCTCAAAGAATGGCAACGAGCACACACCGTCACATCATCATAATTGTCTTTCTTTGCCTCTTCTCTAGCTATCTTCTTCCTCTCTGTTTTCGAAACCCGTTTCTTCTTTTCTTTCTCCTCAGTGACATTACCATATCCAACACCAGCCGGAGCAAAACCATCCAATTCAACATCATTCACTTCCTCCTTGTCTTCCCACTCATCTGATTCCCAGTCAAACTGACTCTCACTTTCAGAGTTGCTACCTTCCATTGCATTCTTGATCTCATCATCCATTTCATCATCTTCCTCCTCCTCCTCCAACTCATCATCATCAACCATTTCAAACCCATCAAGCTCATCTTCTTCCTCCTCTTCATCAACTTCCAAGTTCTTTGCAATGACCTTTCTCTTCTGATAAAATCCAGGCAAATCGGGATCGTTGTCCTGCATAAAAATCCCACAACCTGGACAAATAATCTTCCCATACTCCTCATCTTCATCTTTTCCTTCGCTCATGATAAGATTTTTTGATTTCTTCGGAAAAATCGTCCCTTTAACACTCTCTACGCTTTGAACAACTTGTTCTTTCTTCACAGCTAAACACGTAACCAAAACTGCACATTTCTTCTTCTTCTTCTCATCACTCAAGCCTAGTGAAAAGTTGAGTACTTTCTCAGATACCCATCACGAAAACGAGAAACTTGGTCCGAATTTCAGCGAAAGGAAAAGAAAATTTACCTGAGAAAAATGGAACTTCGGGTCTGGGTATCAAACGGCTAACGCGAAAGCTTCCGTCTTCAAGCTTTGGTTTTACTCTGCAAATCGTCACTGTACTTGAAATCAAAACCACCATTTCGTTTGAGAGTGTGTCACTTCTTCTGAATTGAGATGATATCGCGCCGAAAATTTGCCGGGATAAGCAATTCCGTCGAAAGGATAGTCAGAGAGAATTAAAACGCAGCGTATTGGCTCGAACCTTACTTCTTCAATTCTTCACTCTAAACCCTACAGATAATTACGTAAATGCCCTCCTACTCAGAGGAAACGTCGACAAAGAGACAGAGCGTAAAACACTGATTACTCCGAGAATCAATTATCTAATGATCGTATAAGTTATGCAAATTCGGTTTTGTTGATTCTCTGTGTCTATGTGACTAACCTTTATGAGAATGAAGGAGAGTTAGTTACGTGGAAGACATTAGAGACTCAAATTTTAAAACAGAGTCTTAAAGGATAAGGTTATGGTCCTCGTGGAGACCCATCACGCGGACAAGAAACGAAGCTTAAACCCCGTTTGATACTTTAGTCGGAGCTCCGGTGAAAAAAATGGCGGCAAAGATTACTGGTGGAGGCTGCTCATGGCGACGCTTTGACAGGAAGAGAACACCATCTCGATTTCTGATATTCTCTGTTCGAGCCTCTAGTTCCATGGATGATATGGACACAGTCTACAAGCAATTGGGTATGTCTCTGTTGAGTTTTTAGGTGAAGCAAATTAGTAAATTTGGAACTGGGTTTAGGAAATTTGTTATTTATACAGATTAAAGTTGAGAGCTTTATGAGTTTGAAAAGTTGGTATATTTGTGAGTTTTTGAAATTTGTCTCAGGATTGTTTTCACTAAAGAAGAAGATTAAAGATGTTGTTCTTAAGGCTGAGATGTTTGCACCGGATGCTCTTGAGCTTGAAGAAGAGCAATGGATAAAGCAAGAAGAAACAATGCGTTACTATGATTTATGGGATGATCCAGCTAAATCTGATGAGATTCTTCTCAAATTAGCTGATCGAGCAAAAACAGTTGATTCTCTCAAAGACCTCAAATACAAGGTTCTTTTTGTTTACTCGTAACAAATCTTCTTGTTTTTTTTGGTTGAAAGAGATTTAGTTTTTAATTATGTGTTTTATTTAGGCAGAAGAAGCTAAGCTAATCATACAATTGGGTGAGATGGATGCTATAGATTACAGTCTCTTTGAGCAAGCTTACGATTCATCGCTCGATGTAAGCAGATCTTTGCATCACTATGAGATGTCTAAGCTTCTTACGGATCAATATGATGCTGAAGGCGCTTGTATGATTATCAAGTCTGGATCTCAAGACGCAAAATCTCAGGTCAGTTTCATCATTCTCAAGGCACTTACAGTCTCCAACTCTTTGCTTGTATCTTAGTTTCTGTATGTTCGTTCTTACACTCATTTTGAGGATTTGCAGATATGGACAGAGCAAGTTGTAAGTATGTATATCAAATGGGCAGAAAAGCTAGGCCAAAACGCGAGAGTGGCTGAGAAATGTAGCTTCTTGAGCAATAAAAGTGGTGTAAATTCAGCCACAATAGAGTTTGAATTCGACTTTGCTTATGGTTATCTCTTAGGTGAGCGAGGCGTGCACCGCCTTATCATAAGTTCCACTTCTAGTGAGGTATACATTATAAGTTGTAACTCCTCTTTCTCGTAATCAATCACTTTCTTGTCCATTTTCATGCCCCGGGAAAGAATTAAAAAGATGTTTTCTTTGCGCCAGGAATGTTCAGCGACTGTTGATATCATACCGCTATTCTTGAGAGCATCTCCTGATTTTGAAGTAAAGGAAGATGATTTGATTGTTTCGTATCCTGCAAAAGAGAACCATAAAATAGCTGAGAATATGGTTAGTATTCAACATATACCGAGTGGAATAACTGTTGAATCGTCAGGTATGATCGAGTATATTACACTTCAGTTTACTGCATTTTATGCAGATTATAATACAAGGTTTTTGATGCAGGAGAAAGAAACCGGTTTGCAAACAGGATCAAAGCGCTAAACCGGTTAAAGGCGAAGCTGCTTGTGATAGCAAAAGAGCAAAAAATTTCGGATGTAAATAAAATAAACAGCAAGAACATTTTGAAACCATGGGAAGAAACCAGGAGATATGTCTCTAAGGGTCAAAAGATGGTGGTTGATACAAAAACCGGTTTAGAGATTCTGGACCTCAAATCGGTCTTGGATGGGAACATTGGACCACTCCTTGGAGCTCATATTAGCATGAGAAGATCAATTGATGCGATTTAGGCTTAATCAATTGGTACTTTAACTGTGTTTTTTTTTTGTATCCAAAGCAACAAATGGTTGCTTATGTGTGTGTGTACATAGCCTTCTATAATTTTTTTGTCCAGAACAATATATGATATTTCTAACCATCAAATAAAGTCAGAATTGATGACTATGTGCGATTGTCAAATCCGGTTTGAGATCATTATTTTGGTTTTTGTTTTCAAATAATTTGCTGTCCACAATATCACCATGAAAACTTCAAAGTTCAAACTATCTACTTCTTTTGATAAATTTCGAAACGGTTTTACCAATTAGACCAAAACCATGAAACTCTTGTTTTAATTGTCAGAATCGAGAAAGTCATATACAGAGACCTAAAAGCTGATGCAATACTGTCGTGTCACGTTGATTACAATCTCGAGTTATTATTTTGATTAGCCTATTGTTACGAAAAAGTAAATAAATTAGGGTTTGGCAGAAAACTCTATAATATGTTGTAGAGTTTGGCAGAAACTTTAATTACTATCAAATCTCCTAAGATTAGTAAAATCTAATTTACTTTACGTAATTATTTTGTCTGTTTGCCTTAAACTTAAATGCATTTTCTCAGCTAACTTGAAATTAAAAGTTCGTTGGATTCGTATTCAAAAGTTTTTTAAAAAATTCTAATTTATTGTTTACTAAAGTTTTCTATGGGCATTTAAGTATTTTGAATTTAAAGTTATCAACTTTTGGCTACATTACAATACACAATTTTTTTTTTTGAACAAACATTATAAAACACAATTAAGATTTTGGGAAATGCTCAAAACTACATCTCTTATAATGTAACAAAAGTCGCTCGTGAGTAGACCAGTCGAAATTTGACACGTAACTTGTAAGCCGAAAAATATAAAATTAAAATACTATAACGATATATATATATATATATATATATATTAATCTAAGAATGTTTGAACTTATAAATAATTCATTGATTTATCGTGATTATTTGTCTAGTTATATCAACATTTGACATAATTTTATATAATAAATGAATTCAGTTTAGAAGAGGAAGAAAAACCTAATTAATTAATGATATGGGATATATTATTTTATTTTATCATTCTAATTTTATTGGATGTATTATCGATATATACATATATATATAATCTTCATTCCACAAAAAAAAAAGGAAATGTTTTTTTTTTGTCAATAAGAAAAAGAAAATAGTTGCCCAAAAAAAGGAAATTATATTTGTGATAAAATAGGAAGAAAATAAGAAGAAAATGCCAACAGACAAACGGCTCCGTCACCAAATTGACGAGACTCTCTCCTTTCAAACTCTTCTTTTCAGTTTCAACTTCTTCGTCTCCCTCCCACACCACACCAACTCTATATATCTTCTTCTTCTTCTTCTATGCCTCTGGCGTTTTTCTCTCATGGCGGGTCTATACTCCTCGAAGCCCACTGTGTCGTCTTCTCCTTCTTCTTCTTCTTCAACATCATCATCATCTTACTCGCGTCTTTTCTTGCTCGTGACGCTTCTTCCTCTCTCTCTCGCCTGTCTCGCCTTCGTTCTCCAATGGCGTGGCGGACTCGACGACCCGGTTACGCGTTGGTCAATAGATCATCACGAGTTTCCCGGAATGGTTACAACCCAAGAGAAACGGTCCTTGCGTCGTTCAGTTTCTGATTCGGGTTGCGTTGATCTTCTAGGTCAGAGTCGTGCCCCTTCGTTTCCTTATTTCCGGAATTGGAAATTTGATTACGACTCGGATCTGAAACCTAGGGTAAGCAAGCCCTTTCTGATCCAATTTTGGGTTTTCCTGAATTTGATTTTATTGCCATATATCGTTGATTCTTGGTACTTTGATTCCTGAAAAATCTCTGGTTACTTTTGTCTCTGGCCTGAGATTTGATTTGAATCCTGCAGGAAAACTTGTGATTATAAAAAAGATTGTGACTTTGTGCAAAAATGTGTTTTTGTTTTATGAATTTATTTATGCTAGATATGCATTACAACAAGCACTTCTGCTGGCTTAGAGCAAACACTGCCATGGATTTACTTTCACAAAGTTATTGGAGTTTCAACATTTTATCTATTTGTTGAGGGGAAGGCTGCATCTCCAAATGTGTCTCGAGTTTTGGAGACCATCCCTGTAAGCTATTGAGCTTTTGCCTGATCCATTGATTTGTTTTTCTGACTCAGTATCTTCTTATTGCTAATGCGTTTTGTTTTGCAGGGTGTAAAAGTTATACACAGGACAAAAGAGTTGGAAGAAAAACAGGCTAAAAGGTATTTCTCTGGTCTGCATCTTTGTGGATATTGGTAATAATAGATCTGCTGTGACTTCATTGAAATTTTGTTCCTTTCCTTTAGATCTAAAAATCCACCAATGTGTTTTTCAACAGCCGGATTTGGAATGAGACTTGGCTGTCGAGCTTCTTCTACAAACCGTGTAACTATGAATTATTCGTGAAACAGTCCTTGAACATGGAAATGGCAATCACCATGGCTCAGGTATCTCTTACATTTTCCATAGTTGTTGCATACGGTTTGTGGTAATAGCACTAGATAAAGTAAAAAAGCCAACTGTCTCTTAGACTCTCACGCCATTTTATGCGGTGTATTTAGGATGCTGGTATGGAATGGATAATTCATCTTGACACCGATGAGCTTATACATCCTTCTGGAACCCATGAATATTCTTTACGGAAGTTGCTGGGAAATATTTCTGCAGACGTGGATATAGTTATCTTTCCAAATTATGTGAGTCTTACAGGAGTTAGGATTTCATTTTTTTCTGAAAAATGCTTCTTCTGGCTTCATCAGCATTGTCTGTGTTTCAGGAGAGCAGCGTTGAGCGAGATGATATCAGGGAACCTTTTAGCGAGGTATAAAAATTATCATCTGAAGCTATTTTTCTCACATGAGAAATTGATCACATGATTGTTTACCTACCATAGGTACATTATTATCTTTATAGATCATTAGATCTAAAACCTACTTCTTTATTTGCTGTACATTCATTTTATTGTAGGTATCAATGTTCAAGAAGAATTATGACCATCTTCTGAGAGATGTCTACTTTGGAAACTATAAAGACGCCACTCGTGGAAATCCAAACTATTTCCTAACCTATGGAAATGGGAAAGCTGCTGCCCGTGTTCAGGACCATCTTCGTCCCAATGGTGCTCATCGATGGCACAACTACAGAAAGAGTCCAAAGTATGCTCTTTTCTCGTTAAATTGTATATCCTTTGACTCTTTGTATTTGGCATCGCTTCCCCATGTTTATCATATGTTAGATTCTAGTGCGGTTTATTCAATAGAAGCTTATAGTTGGACATGGATGAGCCTGAGGCTGTCAATATCAACTGTTTTGGGTTGCTGACTATTTTTTGGCTGATTCATGTCATATTTTTTACAGTGAGGTCAAACTAGAAGAAGCTGCCGTGCTGCACTACACTTATCCCAGATTTTCAGATCTTACTTCAAGACGTGATCGTTGTGGCTGTAAGCCCACTAAAGTGGATGTCAAGAGATGTTTCATGCTGGAGTTTGACAGAGCTGTGAGTGGAGATTTATATTTTTTCCTTTCTATTTCCTGCATCTTATTCCAAATATATAGTCACAGCTCTTGGCCATCACATGTAGGCATTTATTATTGCTTCAACCGCGAGTTCAGAGGAAATGCTTCAATGGTATCAATATAGATTTAAATATAATCACTGCTCTTCATCTCATTTTCCCCTGCTGCAATCTAACAAGCTTCACTAATACAGGTACAGAGAGCATGTTGTGTGGACTGATGAAAAATTGAAGTTGAAACTCCTTAGGAAGGGAATTCTGACCCGCATTTATGCTCCCATGGTTAGTTCCACAAACCCAAACCATGTTCTTTATTTGACATGAACGATCAGTGTTTGGTTTTCCACAAGCTATCATCTCTTACAGGTTATAATCCAAGAGCTAAGAGAAGCGGGTGTTTTTAGCTCTGTGGTAATCGCAGCTCACATGTCTCTCTCGAACAACCCTTCAACTGCTGATTCAACATCAGGCATTACCCGAGAATCATCTGAGGCAACTGGTAGGAGGAGGGTGTTGGAGTTCCATCTTGATTTTTGACGATGAATCTCAAGCATCAGCAGTACCACCTCAATCGCCTCCAGACTTGGAAGCAACCCAGATGGAACATTAATCTGAAATCTGAAAAGTGTTTACAAAGATTGGGATTTTTAGAATGATTAATGAACAGTTTTTGAACCTGAGCTCTGGTGTACATTTAGGAAAGATTTCGTTTAGGTTATACACACAGATGATTCTACAGATGAAGAGGAATATCATATAGCAGGCTAGTATCATATGTACCATGCAAAATACTTGATCATGTTGATGATTCTATAACTTCAAATACAATTTCATTGCCTTCCTGATCTGACTACTGGTTTTCTTTTGTGCTTTATTATCTTCATGTATCTCTAACTTCCTTTATTCAGGTCTATAGTTTTCCTGAAATGTGAAGTTTGGTTTCTGAACATCTTTAGCTTCTTATGGGTTCTGACTTCTGAGTAACTCAGCTGATGTTTCGAGTCCCAGTGTTTACAGCTTCATCTTGACTTAAACCTCACAGGAACTTAATGTTTCACAGCGAGAAAAGGAGCAACAATCTAGAAGAAGAGAAGTTAAGTCAAATTAGTAGCAGCCATCAACTTAGAGAAGGTTGTAGTTGATAAGTTTCACTTGTTCTAGTTATTTACTTGCGTTTAGTTTGGGTCTGAATCCTTTGATGGCTTTTTCCTTGTGTCAATGTTTTGGTATGTGTTTGAAGGCAGTGATGGTCATGGTGATAGGGGATGATGTGGGAAACTGTTGAAGATGATGATCATTATCAGGAAGTTGAGGCAGCAACACTAATGATCTCAACATTTGCTTCATTCACATCTGATGGGAAACACATTATCTCAACAATAGAAGACTCAGGCGTTTATGTTTGGGACTAACAAAAAGGCATCTTCTCAGAAACCAAAAACCATCAGATCTTATGTGGGATTACTCTCACAAAATGTGTCTTGCCTTGGCTAGGCCAGGGGAAGGAGGACAGTTTCATATCAGATTTGGGAAAAAAATGTTCCTGGCTCCCATGGACTATTTCTCTCCAATGAAAAGAGCAACAACAACGTGCCCAGAAGAGAAGCTTGGAGTAGTAGCAGGTGCGGCTGCAGCAGCGGTTTCAGCTACAGTCAGCAGCAGATCCATGTATGTTGTGGCTCTTAAGGAGTGTGTGCCAGAATGTTAATGGCTCTTCGCCTCACCTGTGGGGGCTTGTGATTGTGACAGCAACTTGGGACGGTAGGATCAGAGTGTTCCATAACTGCGTGTTACCAATTCGGGTCTAAAGACTCAAGCAGCTCGTGTAGATTTTAGAGTCTTGGCAGTGTTACTGCAGCATTCTTGGTGTTTGTTTTTGGTACTTGTATAGTATAACATATATTGTGTGTAGTACACTGGTTGTGAAAATACCGCTCTGATTTGAATTTGTCAACATATAAGAAAGCGATTTACCCGAGCCAGAGTTGAAGTCCTCTCGGATTGAAGACATAGAAAACCATACAAATTGCACAAAAAAACAATCCACTTAACAATCCAAATGCACCAAAGATAACTTAGTCGACCATCAAACATTATACATTAATACTTAGATAATCAAAGTTTGTGCACACATATGTTATTTATTGAAGCTGAAGACATTTAGAAAACCGCAAACACACAAATTTGCACAAAAACCAGTCCGCCAAGCCAAGCAAACGCCATGGTTTTTGTAAGCCTTGCGTCGTCAAAGTTTAGATATCGGCCATGGCTTGTGAACGCTTAAACGCCGTAACAGAAGTTTCACAATCAGACTCAGGAGTTTCACAATCAGAGTCATACCCTTTTTGGGTATACTTTCTGATGGCTGATTCTATGGATCTTGTTTTGCAAAGACGATGAGCCAAGCCAACACCATCGTTTGTGTAAGCACAGCGCCCCCGCCATGTGCGCCGTGATTTGCGAATTAAACGCCGAATTAAACGCCGAATTAAACGCCGTGACAGAAGCTTGCTACTCAGACTCGTATCCTTTTTTGGAATAATCTCTGAGCTCTGCTTTTCTGGAATAATCTCTGAGCTCTGCTTTTCTGGAATAATCTCTGAGCTCTGCTTTTCTGGAATAATCTCTGAGCTCTGATTCCAACCGTCGAGAATGAAGCATCCCGTAAGCTCATTGAATCTTCTTCTAACTACAGCAATGCGATCAAATTTCTGACCACAGCGAGCCACACAAGAGTCAATGTACCTTATGTAGACAGTTGCATTTTTGGCAGTGAGAGAGGACTCACTCGGTGGCTCCATAGTTTCTATGGCTACATTCACAATCTTCAAGTGGGAAAGATCATGATCCTTGCTGGTCCAATCAGATCTGGCAACAGAAAGTTCCAAATACAGACGAATCCAGTCATTGTCTTCCAGCTCTGATTCATCCACCAAGTAAAATCGGTTTTCGTTTTCGAAAGGATTCTCCTGCGGGAACTCAGGCAAGCTACCCATGGGACAGAATCTTCTTCCAGACGAATCTGTAGCTTTAGGGCCTAAATATAAAATGATGGATGAATTAGTAGTTGTAATAATGTATGTATACAAAAAAAATGAACCACAAGCAAGTAAGTCAAGTAATTACCTCGACGAGGTCTAGCAATAAAGGAGGTCAAAGCAAACTTGCCACAACATTCTTCATTAACGTTAGTCTGAAAATGAACAAGTTTTCCACTAGATGGATCCATTGCAACCAAAGTAATGTAGTAAGAGGCAGCAAGAGTCAGAGTCATGTTGTATCTCTTAACGTGAGAGATATCTAAGTTTGTCCCCTGATGATCGATCATCAGGAAAAGAAACTGAATAAGAGAAGGAGTGAATAAAGAAAGGAAGACAAGAGTTTTGAATGATTGTAACAAACCTACCTCAAGCAAATTGTAACGATGAAGGCCCATCCAAGCATAGAGGAATACTAAGCCACAACAAGGTGACTTTTGACTACAGTTCTTTCTCCTAAATCCAATACAACTCCCGACGTCGAACACCTAATCATTAAGATCCATCCATGATCAATCTCTTAAATCCCCTAATCGAAAAATCCAATCTCTTATATAAAAAGAAGATGAAAGGGAAAATTACCCCATATTTCTCCAAGGATTCCCTAGTGCCCTTCACCGCACGTTCATGAGCCTTCCTACCAAATTCGGTACCTTGAAACCGCAGAAACATTGTCTCTGGATCCAAATTTCGTCGGATGCTCTTTGTGGTCGATTTTAGGTTTTCTTGTGCCACACGACTGATTGATCCGGCTGACTCACTTCTGGGCTCCTGTTGGGCTTCACAACCCTTACTTAATGCCCTTTCCTTTTATTGTTGCAATCTTTTATCTCTTTCTTTTTTTCGGAACATCTTTAGCTTCTTATCATCTTAAGGGTTCTGCTTCTGGAGCAACAACCTTATGGTCGATGCTCTTTGTCCAGCATTATCCTGAAGAACAAATTTATCACTACTTTAGAATAAAATATCATTAGCTTATACAATTTGGATTTCGCCAAACTATACGTATGATTTACTCTTACTGCATTCTTTAATCTTGTTAACTTCTTTCTTACACTTTGATTAAAAAAAAAAAAAGATATTAGTAATTGAGCAATTTCACATGAATCCCATAGTTTATAAACTTTTTTGGCCTTAATTTTTTCCTTCTTTTTCACATGAAAAATAATTCTGAGGGGTGATACGGTGTCGTATTGTTTTAAAGTGGCAAGTTGTAATTGAATGCCTAGAGAGACTTGAAGCTTCAGCGAAAAGTCGAAGCAGCAAATCCAGAGGCGGGGAACCAAAGTAGCCAACGGATCCGTCATGGCAGCTCGTAAGAGAGCTTCTTCAGTCACTAAATCAGCGAAAACAGCTCCATCTGAACAGGCATCGTCCCCGACGGAGCTGAAGACTGTAGTTTCCGGCGAGGATTTCCGTCTCGCGCCGCCCAAATTGGGCGTGATCTTTGTGATCTCTTCGCTTCTGTGTTCGCTTTATCTCTACCTTCTCTGTTTCCACTATAATGTTGACAATGAGCTCAAGCGTCCGATCCTCATTAACGCTGGGCTTAGTTTGGTTGGGTTCTTTGTCACACTCAAATTGATTCCTGTAGCTGCTAGATACGTTCTGAGGCGTAACATGTTTGGTTTTGATATTAACAAAAGAGGCACTCCTCAAGGAGAAGTTAAAGTGTATGTCTTTCCTTCTTCGATTTGTCTCATTTCTTATTTAGGTTTCAAATTAGTATTAGTGTTCATCTTTTTGCTTGAAATGGATGTCTCTTAGATTTGATTTTTGTGGTGGAGGAAAACTATGAGCTGTCTCATTTTCTGATTGATGTTCCATGATGTTTAGGTTTGATTTGATCTCAGGGGAGATCTGAGTTCTGCTTTTGTGGTCGGCTTAAAGTGTTTTAATGTGCTTATTTTCTGCAATCTTATTTCTTTGTAGGCCTGAGTCATTGGGAATTGTTGTCGGTATTGTCTTCTTGATAGTGGCGATAGTATTTCAGTTCTTTAATTTCACTGAAGATTCGGTGGTAAGTGTTCTCAAAAGCTCAAGCTTGATCATTCTTTTTAAGTGAACTTGGCAGCTCTTGGCTCATTTACTTTGAACGCAATTCATCAATCTGGCTAAATGACTCGGTGCAGTGGCTTGTGGAGTATAATGCAGCACTGGCGTCTATTTGCTTCATGATTTTGCTTGGATTTGTAGATGACGTCCTTGATGTGCCTTGGAGAGTGTAGGTGCAGTTCTCATTTTGTTGGGTTAAATTCATGCTTTAGTTTTGTTCACTTATTAATTCTTGTTAATTCAATTTGCAGGAAACTTCTCTTGCCATCTTTTGCAACCCTTCCATTGTTGATGGCTTATGCTGGACATACAACTATCGTCATACCGAAACCTCTTGTTTCTTATATTGGCTTGGAAGTGTTTGATCTAGGTACAATTCTTCTTGTATATAGTGTTAAACCATCAGTAGCTGTTTTCAAATTGATTTCCTTAATTGTATTTTTATCTTGGCAGGACGAATATATAAGTTATATATGGCGCTACTAGCTGTCTTTTGCACAAATTCTATAAACATTCATGCTGGTTTGAATGGCCTAGAAATCGGTCAAACCGTAGTTATTGCAGCTGCTGTAAGTTCTGCACTCAAAATGCGTTGGAATGCTTCATTTTTTGCCCATTTTTCCTTCCATTGGTTTCTCTTAGGTAAAGATATGATGTATCTCAGTAACTTGTAGATTCTGATACACAACATTATGCAAATCGGAGTATCTGTTGATACTGAGTATCATCAAGCTCATGCCTTCTCAATCTATCTTACTCAGCCATTGATGGCAACATCCTTGGCAATGCTTGCCTACAATTGGTAATATTTTGATCTTTCGAGTCCTTTTCTCTTAAATCTATCAGGTAAACAAGCAAAGCAGAATGCTTTCTCTAACCGCATTCATGTGTTGTTAGGTACCCTTCTGCAGTTTTTGTTGGAGACACTTACACAGTCTTTGCTGGAATGACAATGGCAGTTGTTGGCATTCTCGGTCACTTCAGGTGTACTTCCAACCACACCGTCCTTACTTCCCTCTACTTAGATTCATTATTTACATTTAACTAATATGTGAGTCTTCAATAAACTAACTCCTGAAAATTTGCTTTTGCAGTGAAACCCTCTTAATCTTTTTTCTTCCTCAAGTGTTGAACTTTCTATTGTCGCTTCCGCAGGTTTGATTGCCTTTCTCCCTTTCTGTTACTTTCCAAATTCATGTCAAAGCATCTAATTTGCTATAGTGTAACTCTTCAGCTTGCTGGCATTGTGAAATGTCCACGACATCGTCTCCCCAAGTAAGCTATTTTTTGTATTATTCACATGAAAGGAAAGCCAACAAGTCAACAACGCATGACTCTTCGTCTTTCTTTTTCGAACCAGGTTTGATCCTGCTACGGGGCTATTAACAGGAACAAAAGATGGGACACTCGTGAACGTCTACCTGAGGATTTTTGGTAGGAAATCAGAAAAGTCTCTTTGTATCCATCTTCTTGTTTTCCAGGTAAACTTGTTAATGCCCATATTATCTCTAGATACAAGTTGGTTAGTTATGAAAGAGAAATCACAAATTTGGTGTTTATGTATATTCTATTGCAGGCTCTAGCTTGCGCCTTTTGTTTCATGCTTAGGCATTTTCTAGCTGGTTGGTACAAATAAATCTCTGCAACATGAAGAAACTCTAAACGTGTTCCTCGTTTCATCTCCCTCTCTGACTTCACAAATCACACACACAGAACTTGTTTTGCTTCATGTCCAATCTATAAACATCATCATTTTAGTTCACTTATATAGAGAGTTTTCATCTAAAGGCGAGTGTATCTCCACAATATCAAGCCAATGAAATGAATCAGAACCATCTGTCTTGGAATGTTGTCACTACAGCGAGTTAGATCCGTACACTGATCACAAATGAAAAAAAAATAGGAAATTAGCTTTTTTTTTTTTTTTTGGTCTAAAAAATAGGAAGGGTCAGCTAAGAATGATTTGTTTGACAAAAAAAAAAAAAAATCTGTTGAATATTTTTTTTTATTTTAGTTACAAATGCTAATCTTATTTTAATAACATTGATAAAAAAAAAAAACACTAAATATTTTATGTTAAAAAAAAAACTAAATTTTCTTGATTTAAAGTTCGATAATATCGATATCTCTGGCTATAGGCTTTTGTAGCATACATTAAAGTGTCCATTAGACATTTGTTTTTGGATAAAAAAAAAGTGCTTTTAATATTAGACAGACTAGTGTCGTACTAGAATAAAGAATGTAATAAAAATAGAGGGAGAATCGTAAAAGAAACCCACTTATGGCATGCCATGTGTCAAAACATAACAAGCGAAGTATGTTTATATAGTAAGAAAACCCTTTTACCCTAAATATCCCAAATTGTCATATGTTCTTTCCTTATGTAGCTCTCTCTGCTCTTTCTCTTTCCTTTTTCTCTTTCGATCAACAAAACCACATCTCTGAACTGAACCATTTTTCTTCTCCTCTTCCGGTTATCGGATTACCAGATCTCGTTTCCCGCGATCTGATTTATTCTTAGGTTTTTGACAAAAGGTAATGTTCGATTTTGAGTTTATTGAATTTTGGGAGATGATTTTGAATTGACGATTATGTTTGTTGGGTGAAATTGATATAGCAGGAGCAGGAGAAGAAAATGGGAAGGGGAAAGATCGCGATTAAGAGGATCAATAACTCTACGAGCCGTCAGGTTACGTTCTCCAAGCGAAGGAATGGATTGTTGAAGAAAGCTAAGGAGCTTGCGATTCTCTGCGATGCTGAGGTTGGTGTTATCATCTTCTCTAGCACCGGTAGGCTCTACGAATTCTCCAGCTCCAGGTACTTTTTTTTTTCTTTCTCTTTGGTTGACTTTTTTTTTTTTTTGGTTTTGGTCCTTCTGATTGATTGATTCATGAAGCAAATTCTAAATCTCGAGTTTTATTTTTTCTTGAATCGATTTCTTGTTAATTTTTTTTATCTGCAAATTCAATTGGTTTAGGGAAAGAATCGTAGATCAAATTAAAACAAAATCCAATATTCATAGATTATAGGTTTTGTAAGTAGGGGGATATGATTACGATATTTGTGTGGAGCATAGATTGTGAGGGACTTGTGGTGTTTATTGAAACATACTAAATTGGGTAGAAACTTTATCAGAAGAGGAAAGGAGGGGAGAAAGTGGTTAGTGGTTGAAGAAACTCTAACTCTCTCCCTCATCAAGTCTTGAAATCACTTTTTTTTTTTTTTTTATAGTCTTCTTGGTTTGGGTAGAGAGGATTTAGAAAGAATCGTCTCTTTTTCACTATTTCTTTTCTTTATTGGCAACTAGTTGGTGGGTTTGATGTACCTAAAATGAGCTGCATTATCTTCTCTTACTATATTGTTAGTACACAAGTGGGGGAATCATTTCTGATTTCGTTGTCATCCATAATCAAGTTTTTGTTTTTTTTTTATTGTTCAACTTGGTCATTTGTTAATGATATGTACGAGTATAGTCTTTCTTTTTGGAAACATTTTGCTATTCGTTAGAAAAATATTATATCATCAATCCCTTCTGAATTTCTACTTTAGGAATTCATTCATTTATTTATTTGAATGTATCATTTGTGTTTATTATTTATTAAAAAAAAAGGTTGAATAAAATCTGGCTCTTAGATCTGTTTCAGAGGGAGAAAGCTTCCATTGTTGTGCAGAGCTTTTGTTGTTTCTCTGTTTTTAGAACTGAGACTCTGTTTTTGTCTTACTTTTTCTCTTCAATAAAGACAGCAAAAAAAGAAAAAGAATTTGTAGCATCCATCAGAGGTGTTACAGCAGAGAAGGAAATAATATTAAGTAGAAAAGATCGTCAGAAATAGATGTAATGGTTCCAAGAGATTGGGGCATTAGATGAGAAATATATTAGAGGCATGTTGTTAAAGGGTCTTTCACGTTTATGTCTCACTGATCCATATCTATACTCTTGTTTACTGATTAGAACTCTGCTTAAACTTCATACATCATATTAGATTTATTGCGAATCTGTATTCCATGTATGCAAAGATGGCTTAGGGTAACAAAATCTATCTAAGTAAAAATTTTGACACTGAAAGATGTAAGGAGAAATGTTGCAGTGGATGTTGCTTGGGTTACCTTACCTATCAACCACACTCTGCAACTATGCAACTACTCTTTTTTTGGCAGCATGAAATCGGTCATAGAGAGATACAGCGATGCCAAAGGGGAAACCAGTTCAGAAAATGATCCCGCTTCAGAAATTCAGGTACTCCTTTTTTGTTACTCCTCCCTATGGATTTCAACGAGGAATTCAGGGACCCAATTCTGTAATTGAGTAAAGAGTAGACAAAACAAGTAACATACTACAACAGAGAGACTGTTACTCGGTGCTTTTGCTAATGTTAGGCTATTTCAACTTCATTAGCATTTCTCAACTTTTGATTCCTCTCAAGCTGATCCTGATTTCATATCGGACTTGCAGAGCATAAATACCACACATCATATGTTGAAGTAGGGTTTGCTATAAAACACATGTCATGCAACGTGACCATCAGATTACATACATGATGTTGCATGTTCTTTTTCAAGAATCCGTTCTAGACTAGATAACATATTAATCCAAAAACAAAATACTTTTTTTCTTAGTTTCAATCACCTGAAAACCTATTTCTACTATATTCTAGTTCTGGCAAAAGGAGGCTGCGATTCTAAAGCGACAGCTACATAACTTGCAAGAAAACCACCGGTATGTTTTGCATCCTCTGAGTTCTTCAAACACTCTTGAACAGGGAATGATGTACTAAAATGCAAAATGATAACATATATGGAGTCCAAGGCTAGATTTTGCAGAACCCAAAAGCATCCTACCACCTTCATAGGAATGGTTGATAGTAGTAATAACCAAAAAGCCAAATGGATGTTTTCCCCAAAGAATTACCATTGTATTTCTACCACCTCCAGAGTTATATACATCCACACATCTAAAACATCCATAAGAAGGAAATAACCAAACACTTTCACACTCCCCATCTTTTTCTTGTTTTGTTTTGGTGAATTAGGAAATGTATATAGTAATTCTGGAAAAGTATGCATATTCAGAAGAGCTTGTACTTGACAGGCAAATGATGGGGGAGGAGCTCTCTGGACTAAGTGTAGAAGCTTTACAGAATTTGGAAAATCAGCTTGAATTGAGCCTTCGTGGGGTTCGAATGAAAAAGGTTTTGTTGCTGTGACAAATAAGTCACATTTTGGTACCATTTAGAAGAAGTAATGGATTTACTCTATCTACAATCTTCTTGCCTTTTGCAGGATCAAATGTTAATCGAAGAAATACAAGTACTCAACCGAGAGGTGGGACTATGGTTACTGTAATATAGGTTTTAGACATTTTCCACTGTGTTGGTAAGCACAATGCTGATTCTTATTTATTCGGTTGCAGGGGAATCTCGTGCACCAAGAGAATTTAGACCTCCACAAGAAAGTAAACCTAATGCACCAACAGAACAAGGAACTACATGAAAAGGTACCTTTGGGTTTTGGGAAGTATCTGGGAGCCAAGATTATCTTTAAATTGCTAGAAAATTTTGTTCTTATCTGAAGATAATATGTCGTTATTCCAGGTTTCAGAGGTTGAGGGTGTGAAAATCACAAACAAGAATTCTCTTCTCACAAATGGTCTAGACATGAGAGATAACTCAAGCGAACATGTCCATCTTCAGCTCAGCCAACCGCAGCATGATGAGACGCATGCAAAAGCTATCCAACTCAACTATTTTTCCTTCATTGCATGATGATATATTCGGTGTGCCGACACACTTATGTTGACCTCATCGGAATCATATCTCAATTAACTGTATCAGTTTGCAATCCCTTTCTATCAAACACCAGCTTTGAACCTTTTTAAACGTTCTTCTCTCTGCAAAGAACCTTGGTTTGGCGTTTAAGCATGTACTTTGCAGGATAAAGGAATGTAGTGTTTTAACATAAAGTTTGTCTGTGTTATTCAAGAGGACTAATACTTTCCTTGATTTGTGACTTGTGATGATATGGTAAAGCAAATTGTTTTTTTTTTTTTTTTTTTTTGACATTTTTTTGGGGACATAGTAAAGCACATTGTATGAGTTTCGGAATTGTAGAATACACCACTAAAAGTCATCTCTAATAAAGTAAAACTCCATACCTTAGACGTTATTATGCAATGTGCCTGAAACTAAAAGATGATTGAACTTTATCTTACCAAAAAAAAAGAAAAAGATGATAGAACTTTATGGTGTCAAAGAAGCGGTAAATGTGGTGGTGAGGCAAAATAGTACCATTTTCGGGTAATCTATAAAAGGAGACGAAGGTTTTAGACTTTAAGTCTTTTAAGTCAATAAATTAATCAAAGTCATCACATGATATCATATGCTTTGAAAAGTCTAAGAATTTGCGTTTTCTAAACAAGTGGATTGCTAGTTCTATATCGAACTGATGAAGTAAAAACATACTTGAATTTTATTATTTTTCTGGTGCTCTCATAATTATTCCTTAATATTACAATAAGTTCCCACTCTTAGAAAACCTTTACGATACAAGTCATTTATCTCATATCGCTTCATCGTGATCGTGTCTTCAAGGATATTAGTTGAAATTGACACCATACTTAGGCTGTAGATTCGGAAGAAAAAGTCCCCAAAACTTCTCAATCTCGGGACCCGGCTTCGAATTCTCATCGAACATAGCAAATATATAAGTCTCTATAGCTCTCCCTGGCCTTCTCGGAGATCCATTTTTCACGGTTTGTATCAAATTGTTCACATAAGTCCTCGCATTCTCCACACTCGTCGCGGCTCCTCCCGAGGTCGGCCAACCACTCTCGGAAACCACGATCTCCACTGATCCACCTCCAGCTTTCTCTAATGATGCGTAAACAGTGTCTAAGATTGCATGGAAGAGGTTTCGGTATTGGTTTTGTCCGTCATTGACTACAGTGGATGGTGCAGTGAACAGAGTGTAATCTAAACGGATGTCTCTCATGTTTCCCGTGTAGCTGAAGTAAGGGTAAAGATTCACGAGCAGAGGAGATTGCTTGCTTGCCAAGAAACCTATCACCGGTGCGATAAAGTTCCTAAATTCCGGTGTGAACGTCCCACTTGATGGTGGAAACCCGGAAATTCCTCTGGTGTCTATAGCCGTCGAGACCTTGATCCCGAGGCTTGAAACTGCTCTCTCTATGTTCTGCATCGCGGGGAGGACAAACCTGGCGGCTTGGTCCGAGGGTTGTACCTCGTTCCCGACCGATATGTAGCGGAATCTGACATTGTTTGCATAGTTACGGACGTTGTTGCGGACCCACGTGTCGGCTTCCGCTTGGCTGGAGGCGAGACGCTGGAGATCAGGGTTTGGAACATCGAGCACGAGCTCGATATTGGAGCCGCGGAGAGCGTTGAGAGCCTCCTGGTTGGGATCGTACAGCCGCATCCGCCGGATGTTCCGTTGTCGGTAAAGAGCCACGACTTCCGACGCAGGACGCAGGTTGTTTCCATTTCTCCCGTAGCACACTCCGATTTGCCCAACTTAAATTTCAAAATAAGAATTATTAGTGAAAAGAATAAATTGTAATCAAATTCTGAAATGAATTCTAAAGAGACTAATGTGATATTATCAATAGATTAAAAGAAAATTGAACCTGCCGTGTCGAAGAAGGAAGCCATTAGGAAGCTGAGAAGAAGCAGTAACAGTGGTTTTGAGGTTAAGAAACTCGATCCATTAAAGATCTTCATGAAATAACAACTAAAGATGATTTTAAGATATGTATTAATGTTATGCTTGCAACCTTGTATATTTAAATCGTAGCATTTTGCGCTAATTTATAGAGGGAATGGAGGGATTCAAGTCAATGAAATGAAACAAAGTCATCGCGTCATATCATCACAGTTTGGAATGTTATACATTAAATCACCGTTCATGAATATCTCTCTAAACCTATGCTTTGAAAAGTCTAAGAATGTGAGTTTTCTATACACGTAGCTTTCAATAGGCCTAACTAGCTAAACACTAAAATTTTCATGTCAATTGGAACGAATCCTCCATTCCATAGCCCCAAAGGTAGAAATACGACATTTCTCTCTGTAATATTGTAGAAAATACTATGGATTGTCCATTAAAAAGGTAGTGACTATAAGCCTAAAACTTGACCGAAAATTTCTTGCTACATCAAAACTGATACCCAATTTTCTTGTGACAACACATTTACAAGTATGATTACATAGTAATACTGCTTTTAAACCGTTTAACAGTTGAAGCGATTATTCTTACATACAAAATTTCTTCGTCGTCCTAGTTAAATAATATTCTTTTCCATGTGTGAGATACTACAATGTGTTCTCTATGTCAATTATCAAGTCGTAGTAATCTCATCATAGCTGCCAAGAAAATCAATATAATAAAAATAAAATAAATGTTTACAATATAGACCTCAGACCACAAGATTGAGTTTGGGACTATAGACCGAAGATCACATTCACAAAGGGACGTGTCTTGCGTAGAATAGTAGAAGCGTTGTGTAGTGATACTAATAGCCAAAGAAAATTCTCGGTGTCGAGTTCAGTAGGACGACCAAAATAGACCAGTGGTGATGGCTTTTTGGTATAATGTATTAATGTTGTGATGGCCCCATTTCCCCCATGGGCTTTTGGCATTTTTTTTTCCACTTTTTAGTTATAGTCACTTTTTGTTGTTTAGCCCCTTTTGTGAGTACCATGTAAACTTGGAAAATTTCCGAAAACTAATTAGAGAAAAAAAAAAATATTAGTGATGGCTATGCTCATGCATATGTTATGTGTGGACCCTATCCAATCTTAGTAATTTGAATTATCAGGTTTTTTAGGTACAAGACAATAGATGTTTGGATCAAATAATTTTATTTCAATGAGTAAAAGTACATGTTAGGTAATTATCGGGACATCTAGGCCCTGTTCTTTTAGGTGTCGCTGCGACACACTCCGGCGACTGAAAAATACAAAGGAAAATGATATAACTGTCGCTGAGATTTTAAACTCCATAGAGAAAGGGGCTGTCGCTGAGTGGAAAACAAGCTGCTGCTTTTTCCAGCGACTGAAAAATATGGTCACAGCGTCACCGTAATCATTAACAGCGGCATGCTCCCCACATTCTGGGATCATAAAACCCTTGTATTTACAGCTTATTTCCGGTCGCTTATTTGGGTCGCTAGCGACTGAACACCGAACATGGCCCTAGCCAATGCGGCTCTACGGCCCTGACCCAGGCGCTCTTGCCGCTCTCCATGACTCTAACATCGACCTCATCTTCGACGTTCCCAATCCAGATCTTGAACGTCTTAGGTTCAATCATCTTTTAAGCTAAACTGTAACATCTATTAATCATCTCCATATGCTAAATTCATCTCCAAAATAGATGTTATAGTTTAGCTTAAAAGATGATTGACCCTATGGTGTTGAAGAAGAAAGTAGTTAAAAGGCTGAGAAGAATCATCAACATTGGTGGCAGGACCGGCCCAGACCTAAAGCCCAACAAGCAGGTGTTTTAGGCAGCAAAATATATTTTTAGTTTTAGGGGCATCATATTTACAAAAACGTCTGGTGGTGCAGTACTCTTTGTCTCTTCAAACGTTTGGATGTGGCGGGTTCAAAACTTGAACTATGCAAATTTTAGAACTTTTTGTTTTTTTTTTAGTAAAATGGACATCAAATTTTAGTGGGTTTTAGGCATCACAAAACTTTGGGCCGGCCCTAATTGGTGGTGAGGCTAAGATCCTTGATTCATATATTTTCTTGATTTCTCTATGATACTGTGAAAAAACTATATGTTTAAATCATACCATTTACCGCCTTATATTTAGAGCCAAGCCTGGGGTGCAAGTCATTAGCGAGTGTACGGAAAGTATTCGTAGATCGTTTGTTGGATGGGCCTGCAAGATGTCAAATAAGGCCCATTATTAGTAATACTTGAGGCGTAAGTTAGATAAAGATGTTACTTACCGATTTCGATCAACATCCCTAGGTTAAGCTACCCTCTTCCCAGCCCCGGCTTACGGGGTAAGCGGAGGTGCGGCGGTCCGGAGTTTTTTTTTTATACAAAAATTTACATATAAAAAAGATCCAAATATTTTTTAAAAATATTATTAATGTAAAAATTATATTTTAAGAGGCCTAAATATTTATAAGAAAATGTATAAAAGGCTCAAAATTTTAAAATTAACAATTTTTACTACAAAAGATCCGCAAAATTTTTTAAATTAAGTAAATTTTCTCTTTATATATAATAATAGGCCAAAAAAATTTTTTTTGCCCTAAAGCTCTCATATATATTGAGCCGGGGCTGCCTCTTCCTCCGCCAGTCTCGTCTGCCTTCTTCCGCATCTCTGTAAGTTTCAATCCGTTAAAAACATGAATGATTCCTCCAAAAGTCGGTTCTACGGTAGGATCTATCTCTATCTCTTCCTCGATATTGTTTATTGCAATTACGTGTTTTGATTCGTTTATTAACTTATTCGATTTGTGATCGTCCTTCTCCTTTAAGCGTTAGAGTTGTTGTTCTTTAGTTGTTGATCGATGATATATATGTGTGATTAAAAACAGATTAGATCTGATGATTAAGTGTTCATCACCAGTTTTAGATTCGTGGGAATTTCATCTGATCGATCTGTCGTAGTAACTTAGCGGATCTAATCGATATGTCATCGTAAATTAATGGATCTAACAAGTTGTATTCATGATCTAAAGTTTTCAGTGTCGTTTTTTTTTGTCTTAATTGCTTACACGTTTCCTGTTTAATAAAACTTGGCAGGGGCGAAAACAATTGTCTTCTGGCAATTCGAGGAATGCCCGATCCCTGATGACATAATTTCTGATGAAGTCGAAGCGAACATCTCAAGTGCCATTAGGGATATGGGTTATTATGGCCCAGTAACCATGAGGGCTTATGGTGATATCTATAAGTTGCAGAGGGAATGTTGTGGATTTCTTATCTTTTACGCAACCTCGGGTGAGAATTCCTAACACACTTTTTTCTTCTTCTTCTTCTTCTTTTTCTTCTTCTTTTTACTAATCCTTACTTTGGTTTCCGGTGTTAAAGAAACGACACAGGACAAGATTTTAGTGGACTTACTTGGCCAAGCAGTTTTTTGGCCTCGTGATAGTCCAATTAATTTGATGCTGATCGTCGGAGACATCTCGAGACACGCAGGGTTGTTGAATGCTATTGACACTTTGGCTGCGCATGGAAACTTCAATATTATCTTATCACAGCCTTTAAAGGTGGCATCAGGACAGCTACCTGAAGGTGTTGATACAGTATGGCTTTGGGAAGGCCTATCAGTTCTAGCAAGGATGGTGAGTCGGGAAAGTGGACCAGCCGCAATCGAGGAGCTATTAACCAACTCGGTGAGTAGGAATGATCAGATCATGCAATATCGTGAAAGAATACCTCTTGACATTGCCACTGCAAGAGCAAGGCGGCCACACCACCGTTGATTAGAACCAAGAAGAAGTCCGAAGGTAAGTAGGAAAATGTACCGACGATGTTTGCTTTTGTTTCCTGTCTCTTGTCGGCCTAACACAAGTCATCAACACTTTTTTAGTGAAACTTTTCTGGTTGGCTTCTTCTTTCGGTCGGTTAGCATAAAGAAATTTGATCGGCCTTTGAGAATTGGTGTTTTTGTTTGTAATCTCTTGCGCGTGACAATGAATAGTTTGTACTTTGGTTGACCTTACTGCTGGGTAGCCGAATCCCACTCCCACTTGGCCTTCTTTCTGTTGGATATATCACTAGTTTGTACCGTGGTTGCTTTCTTCCTGGACCTTTAACTAGTCTTTTGTATCGCCAAGGCTCTAACTAGTTTGTATTGGTGATGATTGCTTGCTTTTGTGGCTGTCGATGCTCAGCTAACATTTCTCTTTTAATTAAAGCTTTCTGTTTATTTTTGGTTAGCATAAAAACTCTCTATTGTTTTTTGAACTCACAGCCAGTGTTCTCTTTTCTCCAGTTTTGTTGATGCTCATAACCAAACCAATCCCTCATTCATGTGTCTCTCTTTCTCAGTTTTGCTTAGACTCGTAACCAGTGATTTTTTCCTCGTCGGAATTTATAATCATAAATTTGCACTAAAACTATATTGAAAAATATATAAAAAATAAGGACAAATTGATCATAGCCTGAGAGAGACTGGAGAGAAAGAACACTAAGCGATTCTTTCAAAGAGAATGAACCCGTATATATTGACAAGCTAGCCTGTTCTTATGTATAATACTTATTACATATTTCTCAAAATAAAATAGCTCAGATACAAAATAGTCCAGACATTCTCTCACTATATTGAATCCGATAGCTTTAAAATTTATAACATGTTAAAAAAACATAGTTATGGCTCATTATTCCTTATTATTACAAGAAGTTCCCCCTTTTTAAATACCCTTACAGAAAAAGCCCACAAGTCCCATCTTCTTCAAGAAGTCTCTCCAAAGATTAGTTGAAATTAACTTCATACTTTGGCTGTCGATCCGGATGAAACAGTCCCCAAAACTTCTCAAACGCAGGTTCCTTCTTATTCTCATCAAACATAGCGAATATATAAGTTTCTATAGCTTTCCCTGGCCTTCTCGGTGATCCATTCTTCACATGTTGTATCAAATTGTTAACATAAGTCTTTGCGTTTTCCACACTCGTCCCGACTCCTCCCTCTGTGGGCCAACCGCTCTCCGACACCACGATTTCTAACGATCCTCCACCCGATTTCTCCAATGCTGCATAAACCGAGTCGAGATTTGCGTCAAATAGGTTTTGGTATGAGTACGGATCGTCAGCAACCGTGGACTGAGCGGTGAACAGAGCGTAGTCTAGAGGGACCTTGGCCGTGTCTCCCATGTAGCTGAAGTAAGGATAGAGATTCACGAGCAAAGGAGATTGCTTGCTCATCAAGAAACCTATCACTGGTTCGAGAAAGCTCTTATACTCATCCGTGAACCTTCCCTGAGACGGAGGAAATGTATCTGTAGTGGTGTCAGTGGCTATAGCCGTAGAGACCTTGACTCCAAGCCCTGCTCCAGAAACTGCTTTCTCGATGTATTGCATTGCTTGCAAGAGAACACCCCCAGCTGAGGGTTTCACCTCATTTCCGACGTTGATGTACCGGAATCTGACACCATCGGTGTAGCTCTGAACATTTTCTTGAACCCACTTGTCCGCCTCTGTTTGGCTGGAGGCGAGACGTTCAAGATCTGAACTGGGAACGTCGAGGATGAGCTCTATGTTAGAGTCACGGAGAGCGGCAAGAGCGTCTGGGTCAGGGCCGTAGAGCCGCATTCGCTGAATGTTCTGTTTCTTGTAAAGAGCCACAACGTCCGATGGACTTGGCAAGGTTTCGCCTAGCATCCCGTAGCATACTCCGATTTGTCCAGCTTCATTATTTTCCAAAAATAAGAATCATTAACAAAATTATATTGAATCAATTTCTGTAGATGGAGATGATGATTAATAGATGTTATAGTAGCTTAAAAGATGATTGAACCTGTGGTGTTGAAGAAGGAAGCTATCACAAGGCTGAGAAGAATCATAAGCATTGGTGGTGATCCTAAGATCCTTGATTCAGACATTTTCTTGATTTTTCTATGATACTCTGAAATTTTCTAATTTATAGAGCCAAGCATGGGGTGCAAGTCAGTCAATGAATGAAATCAAACTAAGAGTCATCGATCTATCAATATAATCTGCTTTGTTATGTTTCACGTTAATCACCATTAATTATAAATACCTCTCTAAATCTACGCTTTAAAAAGTCTAACAATATGAGTTTTCTACACAAGTAGCTATCAATAGCCGATAGGGTTTAACTAGCTCAAGATACGATTGTTTAATATGATGAATCGCCCAAACCAAAAAATATTTGGTTTTAAAATATTTTAATATAAATTTTTGATTGATTTTTATAATTCTTTTTGGTAATAGGTTGGATATATCATGGTAATATTGGCCGTTAATCGTACGTCAAACGTGAACCAATTAATACGTCGTTAGACCCACAAGCCAAGTTGAATTATGGTTAGATTGACTATTGTTCACATTAAATTGATTGTAATGACTTTAGCGTCTAACGTGTTTAAGGTGCCACGGATGGTTCCAAGTACCACTGTGAACGAAAATCATCTAATCAGAATTGAACTTCGCTTGTGGGTCTACCGACGTATTTAGTGGTTCTTCATGATCTCAGCCTTGTAAAACACGTACGGTTCGTATTTAATTTATTTCTACCCTAAGCTTGTGACTTTATATCGTCGATTTTTTCTTCTTGATGAACTATTTGACATTTTTGGATTTATATATCAACCATTAAACCAAAGAAGAAAAAGAATTGTGATAATTTTTCTTTCAACTAATTTGGTTCAGTAAAACACAAGGTGCTTAGGTGCATATAAAATCCACGATGAATATGGATTTTCTCTTGTTTATTTTTCTATAGAGAAGAAAATATCAAATTACAAATGTTAGCCTGTGAAACAAAATTGTTGTAGCGTTAGAGATATATCGAAAAATAACTAATATCAAGTCCATCAACAACACGGCGTCTATTTTTGTCGTCCAACTGAAATAGACCTTTAGATGAATTTTCCTCGGTTTTGAATATCACACTATTCACACACTACACATCATTATTTCTACACAAATACACAAAACACGTCCCTTCATGATTGTGATCTCATGGTCTAGTACCCAACTCACCCTTTGTAGTTTGTGGTCTGAATTTTGTACTAATTTTTTTGTTCTTACTGATTTTCTAACTTGCTATGCTGTAAGAAATTATTTAAGAAACAGGAGGACAATCTATCTAACCCGTCCATTCAAGCTATGGAAGCGGAGAAAGAAGCCTATTCGAAGTGGGATCATGTAGCAACAATTGAGGAGAAATTCCTAAAGCATCGATCAAAACTTCATTGGTTAAACATTGGGGACCGTAACAATAAAACGTTTCATCGGGCAGTGGCTACTAGAGAGGCAATGAATTCAATCCGGGAGATTGTTACTCAAGATGGTCGTGTGGTTACATATAAGGACGAGATTAAAACAGAAGCAGAAGGCTATGAGGGCATGACAGTCGAGGAGTTGGAGGAACTGTTGCCTTTCCGTTGCTCAGAGGAGGACAATAAGGAGTTAACAAGGGTTGTAACAGGGGAAGAAATAAAAAAGGTCTTGTTCTCTATGCCAAATGACAAATCACGGGGTCCAGATGGTTACACAACAGAGTTTTATAAAGCAGCATGGGAAATAATTGGCGGCAAATTTGTCACAGCAATTCAGTCTTTTTTTGCTAAGGGCTTCATGCCTAAGGGACTTAACTCAACAATTCTAGCTCTCATCCCCAAGAAGAAGGAAGCAAAGGAGATGAGAGATTATAGACCGATCTCATGTTGTAATGTTCTCTACAAAGTGATCTCGAAGATAATTGCGAATAGACTGAAGCGGATTCTGCCAAAATTCATAGTGGATAACCAGTCGGCTTTCGTGAAGGACAGGTTACTCATTGAGAACGTTCTATTGGCGACTGAGTTAGTCAAGGACGACCATAAAGAGGATATATCAACAAGATGTGCCATGAAAATAGATATTTCGAAAGCTTTTGACTCACTCCAATGGTCTTTCCTTATAAACGTTCTCACGGCTATGAACTTTTCGAAGGAGGTGATACACTGGATAGCTCGCTGCATCACCACAGCTTCTTTCTCAGTACAAGTCAATGGAGAACTGGCTGGCTACTTTCAAAGCGCCCGCGGTCTTCGACAAGGTTGCTCGCTATCCCCATACCTTTTTGTCATCAGCATGAACGTCCTCTCGAAAATGTTGGATAAAGCAGCATGAGCAAGAGAGTTTGGATACCATCCTTGCTGCAAACCTCTCGGGTTAACGCATCTATGTTTTGCTGATGACCTTATGATTCTCACGGATGGTAAGGTACGATCTGTCGATGGCATAGTCAAGATAATGAATCTCTTTGCAAGTCGATCGGGGCTGAAAATGAGTATGGAAAAAACAACATTATATACGGCTAGCGTCTCAGAGACAACTCGCCAAACGATGGCCAGTCGATATCCTTTTGGCTTAGGTCAGCTCCCGGTGAAATATCTTGGCCTTCCCCTTGTCACGAAGAGACTCACGGCAGGTGATTACTCTCCCTTAATTGATCAAATACGCGGCAGAATTGGAACATGGACTACACGTTATCTCTCTTTTACGGGTCGTTTGAATCTCATTGGCTCTGTTCTATGGAGTATCACAAACTTCTGGATGAATGCGTATAGATTGTCAAGAAACTGTATTAGAGAAATAAAAAGGCTATGCTCAGCTTTTTTATGGTCTGGACCCGATTTAAATCCCAATAAAGCTAAGGTTTCATGGGAAGAGGTTTGTAAGCTGAAGAAGGAAGGAGGACTCGGGCTGCGATCTCTAAAAGAAGCAAACGATGTATGCTGCTTAAAACTGGTCTGGAGATTAATCTCTAATGGGGATTCTCTGTGGGTGAGATGGTCTAAGATGATGTTGCTCAAAAAGGAATCATTTTGGTCTCTTAAGACAAATTCAACTTTGGGCTCTTGGATGTGGAAAAAACTTCTGAAATATAGAGATCTTGCGAAGGGTTTTTGTAAAGTGGAAGTTCAAAATGGGGCTAACACGTCTTTCTGGTTTGACAATTGGACAGGGGGAGGAATACTGATGGATACAATTGGCCCGAGAGGAGTTATTGATATGGGAATCAGTAAACATATGACATTGGCGGAGGCTTGGGAATTACGGCAACGCAGGAGGAGATGTCACAGGTTAGAGGTCTTAAACGCAGCGGAGGAAGCTTTATCAAAGGCTTTTCAAAGCCGCAATATGGGAAGGAATGATGTTGTGGTATGGCGAGGTAAAGGAGATGTCTTTAAACCCATATTTTCTACTAAGGACACATGAAATCACATTAGAACGACTTCAAATCAAGTGGCTTGGCACAAAGGAGTTTGGTTAGCTCACGCGACGCCAAAATTCTCTTTTTGCCTTTAGTTAGCGTTGAAAAACCGTCTATCAACGGGAGACAGAATGCAGGTATGGAACAATGGCGCCACTGTGTCTTGTATCTTCTGCAACGATCCCTTGGAGACTCGTGATCACCTCTTTTTCTCTTGTCATTATACCTCTGCAATATGGAAAGCACTTGCTCAAAAGCTCTTCGGCACAAGGTTCTCTACGGAGTGGCAACAGGTAGTGGATTACATCTCAGAGTCTCAACATGATCGAATCCATAGCTATTTGGCCAGGAACATATTTCAGCTCACAGTTCATACCATTGGGAGAGAGAGGAATGCAAGACACCATGGAGACGATCCGCGTCCTGCAACCACACTCATCCGATGGCTCGACAAGCACGTCCGCAGCCAACTCTCGGCAATCAAATCACTGGGCGATAGACGTTACGACCAAGCCTTACAAGCATGGTTCGCCGTCCAAGCTTAACGTGGAATGCTCTGGTTTTTTTTCAAAACCTCTGTTTCTTCAAAAGCAAAGCTCAATCTTAATCTTCTGGTTTTCATATTTTCAAAAACAATGCTGATGTAACAAGTATATTTTTTTTTTTGAATATAATTTAACATTTTATTCAAAAAAAAAAAGAAATTATTTAAACTTAGGTTGAGATAACTAATTTTGTATAAATTTCAAGAGTCTGATTGATACGACTTCGTTTTTAGATACAGGAAGTATAATTTTACTTGAAATTGATAAAGTCATCACAATCTCAAAGTCACCACTCACCATTACAAAGTACAAACACGTTAGACACTAAAGTCGTTATATATTGAAGTCATTATTTGTATTGATAAGTCATTACAGTCTCTCCAACTTTATTTCCTGTATAATGATATACCAATATCTATATATTTTGTTCAAATATACAATATACCATTCCTTGGTTAGAATATCGGTTCGGTTCAACCAAAGTTAATAGCGTACTTAGGCTGCTTGTTCGGATAGAACAATCCCCAAAACTTCTCAACATAAGGAGGAGTCGGCTTCTTATCCTCGTCATACATGGCAAATATATATGTCTCGATTTCTCTCCCCGGTCTCTTCGGTGTCCCATTCTTCACATGATTAATCAAATTATTGTTATAAATTCCCGCATTCTGTATGTTTGTATCGATTCCTCCTCCCGTTGGCCATCCGGTCTCTGCCACAACTACTTCCAACGATCCGCCACCGGATCTCTCTAGAGCCGAGTGCATCGCATCGAGCATCGCATCAAATAGGTTTTGGTAAGATCTCGGAGGGTCCAAAACGATTCCTGGAGGAGCCGTGAAGAGAGCGTAATCGAGTCGTATTTGATCTTTATTTCCCGCGTAGCTGAAGTAAGTGTAGAGGTTTAAGAGTAAAGGAGAGTTCTTGCTTACCAAGAAACGTATGATTGGTTCCATTACCACCATAACGTCTCCCCTAAACGAACCTTTCGATGGTGGATAAGACTCTCCGAGCACTCCCATGTCTACCGCCGTGGATATCTGTTAAAATCCGCACATTTAAATTAAAACAGAGTTCAAATTTTGATTTTTGTGAAAAAAAAACAGAAAAAAAAAAAGAGTCAGACGCAATTAAGTTCTTGAACAAAATTTACATTAAAACTTTGAATATTTCCATTTTTTAATAAGATAAATTTGCAGAATGTAAACTGAAAAAGAGATCTTAATTAATGTTAGTGCCAAAAAAAGAAAAAGACTAAAGTTTTTGATTCGTTTGCTAAAAGATTATGTTTTTATTGTGAAAATATGTAAATCAATATATATGAGTAATAACAATACCTTGATACGACCACCTAGTCCGGCTGCTAAAACCGCCCGGTCAATGTTTATCATGGCCGGGACTAGGAACTGTGCATAAGAGTCAGAGATCTTAACTTCGTTCCCAACAGATATGTAACGGAACCTGACGCCATTCACGTAGTTCATGACGTTGGTTTGGACCCACGTGTTAGCTTGTGATTGGCTCGAGGCCACGCTCTGTAGATAAGAGTTGGGAAGGCCCAGCGTTACCTCGATGTTGGAGCCACGTAGGGCGTCTAGAACGTCGTGGTCTGGAGTGTATAGCCTAACTCGTCGGATGTTTCTCTGCTTGAAGAGCTCGACGGTTTCTGCCGCCGAAGGGAGGTTGTCGCCGTTTCTTCCGTAGCAAACCCCGACTTGTCGAACTGTTAAATATTAAATCCAATATATAATACATCATCATTCATCACATGTGGCATGAATATTTCATGAGAGAATTAATAATGTGTTATTGTTATTAATCATAAAATTAACATATCTAATCATTTGAATAATTTTTGTTTTAAAGCTAGATAATAGGAAAAAAAAAAGGTCTCAAAAGTTCAAGATCGTGACATGGTTTGATTACTCTATGTCAGAGTGATATTATAATATAATCATATATGTTATAGTTTCTACATAAATAATGAAATAAAGAGATATTAGTGACCTGCTGGAATTGTATTGGCGAAGAATAGACCGAGAAGAAAGGTCAAGGACGCCAAGAATCGGAGATCCATCGTTAGGTTAAGAAAGAGATGTGACCTAATGATTTTTTAGACAATTAAGAGAGGTGTAAATCATGTATTGTTATGACATTGATCTTAGCATACATACGTATATATAGTAAATTCTAGAGAAAGAACATAAATATATAACCAAATGTGAAACGTCAATATGAAATATACGGCATTAGGCAACAAGATAAAGTATATGTTGGTAATCTCTGAATAATTAATAAAATGGTATCAAAAATGGTATCTACATTATCAGAGACAGACTTGAACTTGATGGTGCTCACAAGTCAAACAAAGCGTGGAATTTATTAGGGTTTAGCCGTTAAGGACTTATAATTCAGACAAATCAAATGCTGGTTGGGCTAACTAAAGCTACGACTAATATTAATAGGCCTTAAACGGAATGAGCCCAACAAAGAACCTGAGACAAATCTGAGCCCACTAGAAAGCTAAAACGGAGATCGAAGCTTAAACCAGCTAAACCGAAATAATTAAATGAATTCGTTTTTTCATCTCCGAAAAAGTCAAAGATTAAACCAACTAAAACCGAAATTGTCCCATTGCGCGTAATTTCTTCGCAACATTTTGACCGAACAACTTCAAAATCCAACGAACGGACGGTCAAGATTGCCCGATCACATCGTCTTCTTCTTCTCAGCAAGAGAGAGTCCTTAACGCCGGCTAGATCAAAAATCAACTACTCCATCTCTCGTGCTGACCACGCTCCGATTCTCCATTTCTTTCCCTCTTGACTTTTTCACTTCAATTTTTCAATCTCAGATCTCGACGATGGCTACACAAATCTCTCAGCTTTCTTGTTTCTCATCCACCAATCCTCAATTTCACTTCCAGAGCCGATCGTTTCCATGCCCTAGGATTCGTCCCCAGGTAAGCTGCTCGATATCGCGTTAAAAAGACTTGGAATTTATTCATCTCGATTTGATTACGTCCATGCCCAATACTCTATTTGTTCTACTTTCCTGATTACTCTCAAAATACCAGCTTTTGTTTTCTAGAAATGATTCTTCTTGGGACTTGATTGAATTGCTTCTCTGTTTTCTCTGGCTGAGTTGGTTGGGAATGTATCTTGTGGTAAAAACAAAAAAAGAAATAACCTTTTTGTTTGGTCTTACATTTCGTGACAAAGTTCCGGATTGCTTGAAACAATCATATCCACCTCTTTGGTTGTCTCTTTTTGCTAAGTATCCTTTGTTGAGCTCTCTTCTAGAGTTTTTGGGACTGATAGTGTCACCACAAGTGGCTAATTCGCGTAAAAATGGTGTGCAGTCTTTTGTAGTTAGAAGCGTTGATGGGAATAGCTCTGAAACACCGGCTTCTCTAAGCTATACAGCTGAGGTTTCAAAACCTATTGTTGAGAAAACATCTAAACCGTATTCCTCTGTGGATGAAACTGCTACCGATAAAGATATTATCACAGAGCCAGTAGAAGAACATGTTGCCACACAACCAATAAGAGCAGCAAAGATCCACGATTTCTGTTTTGGCATTCCTTATGGTACTACTTTGTGACTCTCAAGCTTAATTTCAAATCTTAGCATTTCTAGGCTGCTTTTTTAGAAAAGAAAATTTCTGCTTTCCATGTTCTTCATTTCCCGTATGAGAGTGTTTATTGTCTGGTAACTCGCTGGTGTTAATTATGCCTCATAAATGATACTTTGTCAGGTGGTCTCGTTATCAGTGGAGGGCTTCTTGGATTTGCGTTTTCACGAAATCTTACGAGCTTAAGTACTGGTGTCCTCTATGGTGGTGGGCTTCTAGCCCTTAGTACATTGAGCTTAAAGATTTGGCGACAGGGAAAGTCTAGTTTCCCTTATATACTAGGACAAGCAGGTAATCTTCATTTATTGTCTGCAGGAACAATAGCGGATGTTTTCTTATCACTGCTTTCATTTGTAATTCATTTCATCAAAAGATTACTGGTATCTTACTCATGATAAGTGGATATGAAAATCCAGATAAGTAGTTGTAGTATACTGTGTCATGCTATGAAGTGGTCATCTCTGAACCAAGATCATTATCTGCCCATGATTCGCTATAAGAAGTGTTCCTTTGATCTATGAAAGCATTCGTACTTACTCATTTTTCAAAACCTGAAATTGCAGTGCTGTCAGCTGTCGTCTTCTGGAAGAACTTCACAGCTTATTCGATGGTATTCATTAAATTTGTGATCATGCTGATTGTTTTTTTTTGCTTGCTTGACTTCAACTGAATAATGTTGTACTTATGCAGACTAAGAAGCTGTTTCCGGCCGGTCTTTTTACTGTCATCAGGTAAGAAATACTTTTTGTGATCTACAAAAGACTCTGATGATCTTTCGTTGATTCATGTAACTGTGTGTTTACGTCTTTTTATTTTGCAGTGCTTGCATGTTGTGTTTCTATACATATGTGGTGCTCTCTGGAGGAAACCCACCTCCAAAGAAATTGAAACCATCTGCTACTAGTCCTTCATACTGAAGAGACTTCACATAGGTTAGATTTTAAAACATGGAGATCTTCTCTTTTGATTACTATGTGTTGGATTATTACTGGTGTAATTTTATACTCTTTACGAATTGATATACTTGTTTTGTTTGTGACCTGTTCTTTCCAGTGTCATAATCTAAAGTTTTGTTTTTCTTACTTGTGAGATGTGTATGCTTTGATTGTCCATATTCTAGTCTAGTATAATACTAATGAAAAAAAAAAAAAAGATTAAAAGAAGAGCCAAATCATAGTCAAAGGGCAATAGCATTTAAGATTGAAAAAACAACTTGAAAACTAGACTAAAATAAAAGTAACATAGAAAAGTTATTGATAGCTCAATCCTGAAACAATAATAAGAAAATATATCAATTTCCAATGCTTCCATCAATTATACAGTGAGTAAACTTGGGAAATAAGCGATAGAAACCCCTCTATGCTTAAATTTAAAAGCTAAATCATAAGACTTTTGTTCCGGATCATGTATTATTAAAGTACGGCCAACAATCTTCCAACTATGAAGCAAAATCTTATTTTTCTGAAATGTTGCGATTGTTTGTGTTGGCAAAGTCCGATGGCGAAACCAAATGGAAGTTCTATTCAAATCAATAGAAAACGTCTTCTCCCATTTTTTGCCGGAGTTTAATGACCATATCTCTTGTTTCATGTCCTTACCCTCTGATATACACAAACGGTCCTTCATGTTGCTTATAGTAACTGGACCAGCAGTGGTAAATGGTATTTTCATACTCACTTCAAAAGTTTCACTGGAAAGATTAAAACACACTATATGCCTTTTCGAATTGGTAACTGTGCTTAGCCAATGAAGTGATCCATCTACGTATGTTGGATGATCACAATAAGCGACTTCATAGGGAGAACCAGTCACGTTCCTCCAAGTGTTTGTATTAAAAGAGAAAACCTCGCATGTGGTTATGTTGTCTAAATCCAACTCTTTCGAATTATATAAGTTATATATATAACCATACCAACTTATATACTCCATTTTTATTGTCTCTTCCCAATCCAAGCAAGGGGTAAGATATATATTCATCGTCTGCTAAACCAAAAAAAAATAGTTTTCATTTGAAAAAGAGAAAGAAAAAAGAAGCTAAAACCTGAACAAAAGGGCATACATGATACACCCTAAACTCAAATGTGTACCTAAATCAATTCAAAACCAACAAAAACTAAAATGTTGAAAAAGAAAATAATCTATATAAAAAAATTCTATACAAGAAAATCCTAATATGGATCTCTAAATAAAACTTACAGAGTTCCATGAACATAAATTGATTAAGTGAACTTACCACGTCGATTTTCCATATCTTCAATAAGATTTTGAAACCTTGCCAAGGGAAGACTCCGATACCATTTTATCGAAGGATTGATCACATAAATCCATTGCGTGAAACTGTAAATGCATATTAGACCATCGCAACTCTTAGTGACAATAGCAAACGAACTATCACAGAAAGGGTAATAAGAGCGACTCTCCACGAAAACCGAAGACCTCAACGTCAATGTGTTTACGCAAATTTCAGTGGGTGCGTTCGAATAGTTACGATTAGTCTGCACAAAGAGGATATTCGGATCGTGAGATCGCTGACTAATCATATGTCTCTCCTTAAAATATTGAGACATCATCGTTAATTTCCATTCTTTTGATACACATTTGAATTTAAACAGAGATTTAATCGAAAGCTTCTCTAGAATCTTTTCCACAAGATGGTGAGGTAACATTATAGTTGGAAATTTTAACCGATTTACTTCTCTCTCCCACACCCCAAGTTTATGTTTAGGGTTTCCTCTCTCTTGATCTTCCATTGATATAGTTTTTTGTGTTATGCGCTTGATGAAACTTATGTTTGCGTTTTTTTTGGTTATTAGTCAAACTTATGCTTGAGTTTATATATACAACATACATGATATGAAATCATGCTGAGTGAAGGAAAAAATCTAGGAGTATTTTATCTTCTATACATATCTTTATATATATATTATTAAATGAGAAAGTTTATATATTGTTCCAATCATCTAATACCATATTATTTCTTAATTACTTTAGGAAAAAAAAAAATTAAATTCTTAGATGGATTAACTTTTTTCAAAAAAAACAAATGTATTAACTAATAAAACAGAATAGTTTTATATTACCTAAAGTTGTACGGGATATAGATTGTGTATAAGTTTTCTAATTTCAAAGAGAGAGTTTATTTTATATTTATATAGAAATTTTTATTTCCTTCTCATTTTGTAAGAAAAAAAATCTGAAATTTATATTCATTATATATATAAGGAAAATACAGATATACATACTTTGTTTGTCACTTAAAAACCAAAGCTAAAGGCAACACAATTCTTGATGATCCAATTCAAAACAATTTTAACCAATGCAATAGCAAAATGGAAGAGTAATTTGCAGCCTGATTTTGTGCCTCGCCTCTTACTCATTCGACACTTGAACCTGCTAAATACCAGAGGACATGCAATGTACCAATTCCGAATTGATACCTTTTCTTAATTACATTTCCTAAATTATGGTTTATTTAATTTTCGTAAGTCTTGATTAGGATCCGAATTTTTTTAAACCGGGTTTTTAGATCCGCATGTTTTTAAACATATCTTTTTATATCTTTGCAAATTTAATACTAATATAGAAAAGTTATTGCTAGCTCAATGCTGAAACAATAATAAGAAAATATGTCTATTTTTAATGCTTCCATCCCTTAAACAGTGAGTAAACTTGGGAAATAAGCGATAGAAATCCCTCTATGCTTGAATTTAAAAGCTAAACCATAAGAATTTTGTTCCGGATCATGTACTATTAAAGTATGGCCAATTATCTTCCAACTATGAAGCAAAATCTTATTTTTCTGAAATGTTGTGATTGTTTGTGTTGGCAAATTCGGATCGTGGCGAAACCAAATGGAAGTTCTGTTCAAATCAATAGAATACGTCTTCTCCCATTTTTTGCCAGAGTTTAATGACCATATCTCTTGTTTCATGTCCTTCCCCTCTGATATACACAAACGGTCCTTCATGTTGCTTATAGTAACGTGACCATCAGTTGTAAATGGTATTTTCATACTCACTTCAAAAGTTTCACTTGAAAGATCAAAACACACTATATGCCTTTTCGAATTGGTTACTGTGCTTAGCCAATGAAGTGATCCATCTACGTATGTTGGATTATCACAATAATCTACTTCATAGGGAGAACCAGTCACGTTCCTCCAAATGTTAGAATTAAAAGAGAAAACCTCGCATGTGGTTGTGTTGTCTAATTCCAACACTTTCGAATTATATAACCATACCAACTTATATACTCCATTTTTATTGTCTCTTCCCAATCCAAGCAAGGGGAAAGCTATACGTCCATCGGGAGCTAGACAAAAATAAAAGAGTTGAAACTAAAAAGTTGAAAAACTAACGATTCAAAACCAACGAAATTACTAAAAAGTTGAAAAAGAAATTCAATATAAAAAAATTCTAAACAAGAAAATCCTAATATGGATCTTCGAATAAAACTTACTGAGTTCCATGAACATAAATTGAGAAAGTGAACTTACCACGTCGAGTGTCCAAATGTTCAACAAGATTTTGAAACCTTGCCAAGGGAAGACTCCGATACCATTTTATCGAAGGATTGATCACATAAATCCATCGCATGAAACCGTACATGCATATTAGACCATCGCAACTCTTAGTGACTAAAGCAAACGATTTATCGCATAAAGGATAATAAGAGCGACTCTTCACGAAAACCGATGACCTCAACGTCAATGTGTTTACACAAATTTTAGCGGGTGCGTTCCAATAGTTACGATTTGTCTGGACAAAGAGGATATTCGGATCATGAGATCGCTGACTAAACATCATCTGTCTCTCCTTAAAATATTGAGACATCATCGTTAATTTCCATTCTTTTGATACACATTTGAATTTAATGAGAGACTCAACCGGAAGCTTCTCTAGAATCTTTTCCACAAGATGGTGAGGTAACATTATAGTTGGCCTTTTAACCCCATTTACTTCTCTCTCCCACACCCCAAGTTTAGGTTTATGGTTTCCTCTCTCTTGATCTTCCATTGATATAGTTTTTTTGTTTTGTTATGCGCTTGATGAAACTTATGTTTGCGTTTTTTTTTTTGTTATTAGTCAAACCTATGCTTGAGTTTATATATACAACATACATGATTTGGAATCATACTGAGTAAAGGAAATAATCTAGGAGTGTTTTATCTTCTATGCATATCTTTATATCTATTATTAAATGAGAAATTTTTTATGTTTTTCCAATCATCTAATACCATACTCTGTCTTCATTACTTTAGAAAAAAAAATCTAAATTTCAATTCTTATATGGATATAAATTGTGTATAAGATTTTTCTTATTTCAAAGAGAGATTTTATATTTATATGTAGAAAATTATATTTCCTTCTCATTTTGTAAGGAAAAAAATCATAAAATTTATACTCTTTGTAGAGATATACATACTTTGCACACAGAGAAAATACAGATATACATACTTAGTTTGTCACTTAAAAGTAACAAGTGGTGACAAAATTTTGAAGAAAGAACAAAGAGGACTATCATACTTTTCGCAAAATCTAATATATATTTTAAGCTTTACATTAAATTTAGAGAAAATGATTAAAATATAAAAAATAGGAAAATTGTTCAAATATTGAAAGTATAATTTGGAGATTCTAAACTCTAAATCCCAAAAAATAAAATATTAAATCTTGACTTTAAAAATATTAGTAACCATCAAATCTAGTAAATGACCTATTTTTAGTTAGATATGTAGTTTTCTAAATATGAGATTGCAATTATATATCTTTCATTTTTCATAATGATAAGTTCATAGGGCTTTGACAAAAAAAAAAAAAAAAAAAAAGACATGAGCGTTCAAATATGACTAACATTTGGTTTTTGATAAAAAAAAAATTACAAAATTTAATTTGAAAGTAAAATTTTAGTTTTGCAGTTTTCTCTTAATTTGGTTTGACAATTAATGTCGTATTATGTATTATTATTTTTTTAAGTTGAAAAAGTCGTAAAATGTCTAATGTTTGTCATATTGTAATGTTATTTCGAAAAGCTTATAATACATTTTCATTTGATATGCTTCTGATTCCATTTCAAATTTCTTACACCTAATAGTCATTTCACATTTTCTTGTTGTGAAATAATAGTCAACTAATGAGCCCAACAAATAACTTGAGACTAATCTGAGCCCATTTGAAACCTAAACCAACTAAACCGAAAGAAAAAAAGTAAACCGAAATTTGACCGAACGCCGGCTCCTCCATCTCTCTCGCTGACCACGCTCCTATCCGATAAATCCATTCTCCTCCATTTCTCTATCCCTCTGACGATGGCTGCTCAAAGCTCAAAGCTCAAAGCTCAAAGCTCAAAGCTCAAAGCTCAAAGCTCAAAGCTTGTTTTCTCCTCCACCAACGGCCAACCGCTAATTTCACTACCAGACCCGATCGTTTAAGTTTCGCCCCAGGTAAACTGCTCGAGTATAACCTCAATCAGAGACATTAGATTTCTTCTTCTCGATTTGGCTACGATGATGCCCATTACTCAATTTTATGATTGCTGTCAAAAAGTTATGAGCTTGATTGCTTTTAGTCGTCGTACTCGACATTAGCTTTTGTTTGTTAGAAATGCTTCTTCTTGGGTTGGAACTTGAATTGCTTCCCGCCTCCCTGACCCTGGCTGAATTGGTAGGGAACGTGAATGAATTTACCTTACATTGTGATAAAAAGTATTAGATAGTTCGATCATTTTTTTTACCTGTATACCCAGTTCTCTAGGTGTCTCTGTGTGCTTAGAATCATTTGTTGAGCTCTCTTCTAGTTCTTTTGGGACTGATAGTGTCGCCACAAGTGGCTAATTCGCTTAAAAATGGTGCAGTCTTTTGTAGTTAGAAGCGTTGATGGGAATAGCTCTGAAACACCGGCTTCTCTAAGCTATACAGCTGAGGTTTCAAAACCTATCGTTGAGAAAACATCAAACCGTATTCCACTGTGGATGAAACTGCTACCAATGAAGAGATTATCACAGAGCCAGTAGAGGAACATGTTGCCACACAACCAATAAGCGCAGCAAAAGATCCACGACTTCTGTTCTAGCATCCCTAATGGTACTGTGTGACACTCGAAGTTAAGTTCATATCGTAGCATTTCTGAGTTGCCTGTTAAAGTGTGTTTTATTTTGAACTTTTAAATTTTGTTTTCCCCATTTTCATGTCATATGGGAGAGTATTTATTGTTTGGGTCTTGATTCTGCTTCATAAATGACACTTTCTCAGGTGGTCTCGTTAGGAGTGGAGGCCTTCTGGGGTTTGTGTTTTACAAGTTTAACAACTGGTGTCCTCTATGGTGGTGGCCTTCTATCCCTTTAGTACATTGAGCTAAAAGATTTGGTGACAGGGAAAAGTCTAGTTTAGCTTCTTATATATTAGGGACAAGCAGGTAAGCTACATTTACTGTCTACAGGAACAATAAGCAGGTAATCACTACTTTCAATCAGTAATTCAAAAAATGGAGATCTTCTCTCTTTTGATAACTCTGGTGTGTTGGGTTCCTTGTGTAATTTTATACTTTTTACGAGTTGCTAACTATTCTTGTTTGTGACTCTGTTCTTTCCAGTGTCATAATCTAAAATTTTGTTACTTGTGACATGCTATTCTTGTTTTTTTCTTAAGCTCTATTCACTATTCAGGAGGTTAAACCAAAGGGCTAATCTGGTTGGTCAACTTTCCAGCTTGTGAATACAGCATTTCAAATCAAACAACTCCATATATAAGAAACTTTATCAAAAAAAAGTAAAAGTTGAATTTAGAGTAAAAAACAAGAAAGTAATTCGAGTTAAAAGCAAAGCTGAGTTTTATCAAAGGAAGGTTTACAAAGCAAATTTTTGATTAGCAAGTTGCTTGCGCGCTGAGTTTGTTCCAATAGCTGTAATTTACCTAGATTAGTATTATGAGTTTAAAAAAGCACATAGCACACGGTATAAGTTCTAACATTTTACATCATACCACTAATGTAAATGAAAAAAAAAAACTTCAGTCTGAAGGACTTTATAAAAATAGAAACCTTATGAGCCGACCTGCTGATTATTTTTTCTATATATACCGTAAGCATTCACCACATACAATACAATAACAACATTAAAGTTTTTGTTTTCAAAGTCCCTCTAATAAGTCTCTGATCTAATAAGCCTTTCTTATAATTCTCTAAAATGTCGACTGGTGACAGTGCGACCTCACCACCTAAAAAATTGAGTGAACATGAGAAGAAGCAGATGCTTAAAGAGCTCCAGAAGCAGGCCTATGAGGCATTACTTTGTGCCTTTGGCGTGGAAAACAAGGTACATTTTGAAATTATGGTATTGAGAATTTAAATATTTTTATTGATTCGTAGCTAATTGTTAATTCTCTGACAATTTGTTTTCTTAAAATGTTTTTAGGTGATCGATGATGATGTGAAGAAACTATTGAACATCGAAGAGGAGTCTCCAGAGGAAAAGAGGAAGATAGCGTATGAAGCAATGGTGCTTGCAACCACATTCAATTATTCCTCGCTAGAATTCCGCGATGATGTGTTAGCTAGGTTGAGGAATCAACTTCATATAACCGATAGCTTCCACAGAGAATGCCAGATTCGTGTCAACAACAACAGTTTACTCGTCCAATTTACTGGAGAAGCATCCGGCTCGAACAACGTAGGCGAAACAAGCAGGTGGAGTATCAGTTATGTCAAAGGCAATATCTTACGTCTTAAGAGGACAAAAAAGTAACTTTAGTTTTATCTAAGTAGTAATTAAATACCGTATTTCATCGTCGTCTCTGATCTCTGCGACCGCACATACACCATCGTCGCTGTTGATAAATAAATTATGAGATCCTATTTCTTTTCTTTTTTTTTTTCTTCTTCATAAATAAAAGATGAGATCCTATGTCCAAAGATATTATTTTCATTTTATCAATATATATGTGAATATTATTTCTTATAATTTAACATTGTTTCACTTCGTAACGTTTGTTACTTTCTAATTTCTATTATATATGATCCATTTTTTACCCAGAAAAAATATCTAAATTTTGCAAATGAAAGATACTTTCAGAACCAAAAAAACAGAAATGGAAAATTGGTAGAAGAAAAATGAAACGTGTTAAAGGACAAAAAGGAAGTATCTCTGCTTCTTTCGTGAGCTCAATGTCCTAACCCAATAATTCTTCTATATCTTAAAATGATCAAAGGAAACAAGTGTAAACGAAAAAGATGACCTTCGTCTATCATAACCATTGTTTGAGGAAGAAGCAAACTAATCAAATTCTGAACTAAAACATTACAGGCCCAAAGCCCAAATCACAAACGAGTCAGGCCCAGTTTCTGGTATCGCGTTTCACGCTTACATGCGATTCATACAACAAAACAACAACATCCGGCAATAACTAATAGAGAAGAATTTGTGATATCCTTAGCTTCCTTCCTTTGCTATGAAAATCGTTCCAGATGGATAGTAGTTTCCGATCCACCTTAACTTTAACAGTTCGTTTACCTAATTCTCAAACTGATTTTGTTTTCTTCTAAATACTAGAAAAGCAATGAAAAAGTAGAAAAGGCCACATCTTTTACAAGTCAAAAATTATTAAATGTGTGTAGAAGATAATTTAACACGTCTTTCTTAACGGAGAAATACTCAGCAGATTGTCAAAAAAACTTTTATTCTGGTATGGAAGAAAATACTATACCACTTCTACGTCCTTAACATTCCTTTTTTGGGTATAGTGTAATACTAGTAGTAGACTATTTCTCTGTCTTTACTTGTCCCGGTTTACAATGTGCCCCACTTTCTCAAAATAAAAGAAAGATGTAAATTCGCAACAATATAGTTAGAAAAAAAGAAAGAAGAAGACGGTCGTTATCAGTTCACGGACATTGGTAAAACATGCGCTTTAATCACGCGCTTTCACATCTAATTTAATTAAACATCATTTATAAAAAAATAAACATTATGCATCATCATCTGCAAAAGAATGTTAAATTTATGGTTAATAGCCAATAGAAATCAAATTTCAAAAAGAATAAAAATGAAGTGTAGTAAAACTAAAAAAGGTAAAAGTACCTGGGACGGCCAAAGGCACCAGCTCCATTCTCCTTCCCGTTCGTCAATTCCAATTCGCCCACACTCTCTGCCGTCCACTCGCTTCGTCCCCTGCTTTTACCAAAAGTTCCACCAATCAGCACGCAATATCTCGTTCACGTGTCACGATGGCGCGTTGCTTGTAAAATGTATTTTAATAGTAACAAAAAAAAAGCAGCCGGCTGGTATGGACTGTGTCTTGGTGTTTCTTGATTTCGCCGGAAGGAAGCAGAGAGCATTGGTCTGGAAGTTGTAGGTGGTAAGTGAGTTTCAGAAGATGAATTTTGGTTGAGAAATGTGAGGGAATTAAGGCAGCCAAGGATTGATATCCCACATGAGAGAGAGAGCTTTGATTTGAATGAAGAAGAAGCTGCTGCTTTCTCTCTCTCTCTGTCTCTCTTTGGAATTTGTGTCCTCTATTGTTTTGGGCCTTTTGGCATGGAGAGGTTGATTAGACAGACTTTGGGTGGAAACAAAAGGCTGGTTTGGTTGGTGAATGTTCCAACGTGTGGATCCAACATTTCAAAATAGAAAAACTCCATAATAAACTTTTTCAAAGTAAAATGTGAATTTAGAGCAAAAACAAGAAATTCCAGTCAAGCGAAGATGAGTTTTATCAAGGAAAGGTTTCCACAGCAAAAATTTGATTAGCGAGTTGCTTGCGCCTGTGTATGTTCCAAGAGCTGATTCACTAACTTGTAAGTCCGTCCTGATAAGCCTTTGGTGTGGTTTATCAACTGCTCATGCCTGCAAAAAGCGGAAACAAGATTAGATTGTAGAAATTTCAAAATCAAGGACTAGGATAAGAATGATGTTGTAGATTCTTCTTACACGTTGGGCTGAGTAGGCTCCATGATTACAGTTCCTGACTCGGAATCAATCTTGGCATCAAGCTTTGAGGTGCGGATTAGGTTCACAATCCATCTCTCGGCCTCCTCATAGTTCAGGTTCAATTTTTCAGCAAGCACCCTTGTCAAAATAGACTCGATATAAGTTCAAAGTTAAACCACAAGACCGCAACAATTTCTCTTAGCTTAAATAGCTGGATATGGCATAAAATTTTGATGTGTGGAGAAAGACAAGGAAGAAATAGAAAAAGTTCCAAAAAAACTGAGCAATCCTGAGAGCAGAGTTATGTGGAAACATATACAACCAAAAAGGAGAACTTACCCCATGTCAATCCTTTGATGAATTTTGCAGTAGGTTTCAAAGATAAATAAGCGGGCATTTTCAAGAAATTCATCTCTAAGTGGTACTGTTGAAAAGTTTCCATCCTCAACTCGTTTGCCAAGGAATGGATCATTCACAATGACCTACATCATGTTAAGATGTCAGAGTGTTGATTGTACAGTTCTGCACCAACAAAATATCTATCTATACATATGAGATGAGTTACCTCTTCACACTCTTTCATCTTCTTTTGAGCCCCATCAAAGTCATAATTGACAAACACACATGCCAGGAACTCGATAATAGGATCTTTGTAGGAGTAGTGCTCTTGCTGAATGACCTTAATGAATTCTTTCAATTGAGGTCTTCTCCTTTTGTTGACAATGAAAGCAGTTGCCAAGTAACGCAGCAAGTGTGGAGCACTAGTTTGTATGGCATTCAGATACCTGAAAAAGTAAATCAAATTAGTATGCAGTACTGCAGCATGGAAACAAAGTGAATTTTTTTCCAGCAAATGGCCATACACAAAGCAGAATCCTAAGAAGAGGTCTAGATAAAAAGAAAGACTCTCCAACTAGTGAGAGCTAATCATTTCTTAGCACATCAGGACTAACTTACACTATAAACATTGTTTCACACACAAACACCACCTATGCATAACTTCATCGCATCTAGATCATTCTTATCTTAAAACGTAAGGAAATAGACGGAGATGAAAGGTATAAAGAAGAGATGCAGATAACAGAGAGGTTGAAGCTTACTTGTCTTGGTTAAAAAGATCAATGATCTGTGTCCTTCCATTATCATGGTTAAAAAAGATATAGAGGCCCCAATGCATCAACCAAATCCTGTTCTGCACCTGGTTTAAAGGGGATGAAAAACTCTGAAAAACCAAATGGTAGTTAGCATATATACTCACATCTATATTGATCTCAAAGGTCGCAAGCTAGAAGAAGTTTTAAATGCTAACCTTTGAGTCAATAATCTCTTTAAGACGGTTGAGCTCTTCAAGAGCTATATCCCAGTTTTGCATCAATATTTCAGATGCGAGCTTTCCCCACAAGGCACTCAAACTTCTCTCAAGGTTAGAGCACAGGGTCCTGTACTGGTAGAGATAATCAGCAGCACCAGAATAGTTCCCACATTCAAACTGAAACTTGGCGTACTGATACAAAGCCTCAATCTGGTCTGGACCAATCTGATAAGATAACATGCCATATTAAGATTTGTGTTCCTCAATACCAAACAAATACAAATCTGGATAACATTTTACAAAATTAAACAACTTTATCATCCAAATCACAACCTGATAGCGTTCCTTGAGCATCTGGAGATTGTACTGCTTGTCAGCTCTTAGCTCCTGCACAGCGGTAGGGTTCAAAAGAAAAGACACGAGTGGAGCAGCAGCCTCCTCCAAAGATTTGAGCCTAGCCACAACCTCTGCTCTTCTCTCCACCATATCTATCACCACAAATTTCAACATTCATCATCAAACAAACAAACCAAGTACAGAAAAACGCAAATTCACAGACATTTCCGAAGAGGAATACTCAAAAATACCTTGAGGAGCGTCTTCAGTGTGGTAGAGGCTCTTGTGGATATCCATGGCGTAATCAACCATGTTCGTCTGGTTCAAAAGCTCGATCTTAAACTTCAGGATCTGCTCATCAGGGTAAAGCTGACGCTCTTGAAGGAACTCGAGTATAGGAAACACCAAGTGTCTGTCCAGGTTAGGTGCTACTCGTGGCGTCAGGTCATAGTTCTCTTTGATTTCCTCCATCGTCGCAAATCTCTCAATCTCCGCCGCTTCCCAGTGGCAAAATCTTCTTTAGACGGCAGAGATGGGAGTTTCAGAGACGATGAGGTAAAAATCTTGTATATTGAAATTAGGGTTTTCTCGAACAAGAGCTTTAAATATTTATAAATTCGCCCCTTTACTTCTTATATATATTTGTTTTACTCCCACAACTTAACCTAGCCGTCGTTATCTGATCGACCGGTACCGGAGGGGTTAAGAAAAAATAATAAAAAAAGGAAATTAAATGATTTTTGTGGAGGGGCGCACGGTAAGAAGCTTTATTCGAATGGCGTATGTTAGTAGTCTGGACTCCTTCCCGTACCGCCTGTGTCCACTAACTTGCGCATGTTCGTCTTTAACCTTTCGCCTCTTCCTCTATCATACTGGATTAGGGTTCTTCCTCGAGACGTACTCTTTTTCTTTCTCGTGACGAATGTTTCCGTCTAGCAGCTTTTAAGGGCTAGACTCTCAGAAATTTTGACGCCGTGTCATTCTCTTCTGTCTCTCATGGATCCTTCAAGACGACCACCGAAGGACTCTCCTTACGCGAATCTCTTCGATCTCGAGGTCTGTTTGGTCTCAAAATTTTTGTGATTCCCTTGAAATTGTAAAATTATGCTGTGTGGTTTGTACTTGTTGGATGATGATCATGTGACTGTGATGAATGTAGTTTTGGTGATTGAAAATCTTGCAATTCTATAGCTTGTCCTTGTTTCTTTAGTGGGTTTTTGTTTTACTGTTAAAATTCAGTGTGGGTTTTGTGGCTAAATTCTTCAATCTTACAGCCGTTGATGAAGTTCAGAATTCCGAAACCTGAAGATGAAGTTGATTATTATGGGAGTAGTAGCCAGGATGAAAGTAGAAGCACTCAAGGTACAATTTTTTTATTGGTTTTATGGAATTACGTTTGCCATCAACTGTGACAGTTTTGAGTGACGTTTATCTGTGTCTGTCTATATGGTCAAAGGTGGGGTAGTGGCAAACTACAGCAATGGGTCTAAATCGAGAATGAATGTGAACTCCAAGAAGAGAAAGCGGTGGACAGAAGCTGATGATGCAGAGGATGATGATGACCTCTACAATCAACATGTTACTGAGGAGCACTACCGATCAATGCTTGGGGAGCATGTACAAAAATTCAAAACTAGGTCCAAGGAGTCTCAAGGGAATCCTCCACATCTGATGGGTGTTCCGGTGCTAAAGAGCAATGTGGGCAGTTACAGAGGTAGGAAACCAGGGAATGATCACTATGGGAGATTCTATGACATGGACAGCTCTCCAAATTTTGCAGCTGATGTGATCCCACATAGGCGAGAAAGCTACCATGATCGTGATATTACCTCCAAGTATGTTGATCATATGTTTTTCATGTTCCATGGAGAGCGTGTAACCCTGTGTAATCCGCTTAGATAACTAACGGTGTTGGGTTTCCTAGATTGACACATTGAATTTTGCATCATTTGCAGAATAGCATATGAACCTTCGTATTTGGACATTGGTGATGGTGTCATCTACAAAATCCCCCCAAGCTATGACAAGCTGGTGGCATCATTAAACTTACCAAGCTTTTCAGATATTCATGTGGAAGAATTCTACTTGAAAGGAGCTCTGGATCTGAGATCATTAGCAGAACTGATGGCTAGTGATAAAAGGTCTGGAGTAAGAAGCCGTAATGGAATGGGTGAGCCTCGACCTCAATATGAATCTCTTCAAGCTAGAATGAAGGCCCTGTCACCTTCAAACTCTACCCTAAATTTTAGCCTCAAGGTGTCAGAAGCTGCAATGAATTCTGCCATTCCAGAAGGATCTGCTGGAAGTACTGCACGGACAATTCTGTCTGAGGGTGGTGTTTTACAGGTCCATTACGTGAAGGTTCTGGAGAAGGGGGATACATACGAGGTTTGGATACTGTGGCAGTATTTTATTAATAATAATTTTGAATCCTTCATGGCTCTAGCAACATTATCTTTTTGTTCCGACATTGTTTTATGTATCCTTTCTTCAGATTGTTAGACGAAGTCTACCGAAGAAGCTGAAAGCGAAGAATGATCCTGCAGTCATTGAGAAAACAGAAAGGGATAAAATTAGAAAAGCCTGGATCAATATAGTCAGAAGAGATATAGCAAAACACCATAGAATTTTTACTACTTTTCATCGAAAACTATCAATTGATGCCAAGAGGTTTGCAGATGGTTGCCAAAGAGAGGTAATTAAAATTGACTCTCATATTAGTCTTTATTATATTTCCTTTTCTAGACAGATATTCTCTTTCATTTCATTTTAGAGTAGATCTCTCATTTGATTACTTTGAGTTCACAGGTGCGAATGAAGGTGGGTAGATCATACAAAATCCCAAGGACTGCACCGATTCGCACTAGGAAGATATCCAGAGACATGCTGCTATTCTGGAAGCGACATGACAAGCAGATGGTACAATTTCTGTTCTCCGTTTGACTTTGTAGTACACTTTCAGCCTGCCAACTAGATCGGGTTACAGATTCTGCTGCCAATTTTTTTTAATTATACATGCTTTTTTGCACGGGTTTATTTGCCTTTTCTCGTAGAATAAGGACTTGAACAATAATCACAACTCTATAAACTTGGCTATAGAAATGGATGAAGTTATGTTGTAGACTTGGAATTTGTTAATATCATTCTTCAGCTGGTACTCTTTTGAACGGTGCACTTGAAATAATTTGACGATGTTGACAGGCAGAAGAGAGGAAAAAGCAAGAAAAGGAAGCTGCAGAGGCTTTTAAACGTGAACAGGAGCTTCGAGAGGCAAAAAGGCAGCAACAAAGGCTCAATTTTCTTATTAAACAGACTGAGCTTTACAGTCACTTCATGCAAAACAAGACCGATTCAAATCCTTCCGAAGCCTTACCAATAGGTGATGAAAATCCAATTGACGAAGTGCTCCCAGAAACTTCAGCGGCAGGACCTTCTGAGGTGGAGGATCCTGAAGAGGCTGAACTGAAGGAAAAGGTCCTGAGAGCTGCCCAAGATGCGGTGTCTAAGCAGAAGCAAATAACTGATGCATTTGACACTGAATATATGAAGCTACGCCAAACTTCTGAAATGGAAGGTCCTTTAAATGATATATCAGTTTCTGGCTCGAGCAATATAGATTTGCATAACCCGTGAGTTTGTGTTCTTGTCTCCATCCTTTGTCTTTACGATTTTAGTCTATCAAGCCAATTAAATCTCTCTACTTGCAGATCTACAATGCCTGTTACATCAACAGTTCAGACTCCAGAGTTATTTAAAGGAACCCTTAAAGAATACCAAATGAAAGGCCTTCAGTGGCTAGTCAATTGTTATGAGCAGGTTCACTCAATCTCTATTTACATTTGTTATTTTGTTGTGTGGGACTTAGTGGAGGAAATTCTTCCCCTCAGAAATCCTCTTTCAGAATGGGTCTGTACTAAGATTATTGTTTGATATACTCCAGGGTTTGAATGGCATACTTGCTGATGAAATGGGCTTGGGTAAGACTATTCAAGCTATGGCTTTCTTGGCACATTTGGCTGAGGTAAATAGGGTTGTTGGACCTTTATATTTGTTGATTTGGTTATGTTAAACTCATCAGTTCTCTCACACAGGAAAAGAACATTTGGGGTCCATTTCTGGTTGTTGCCCCTGCCTCTGTTCTTAACAATTGGGCTGATGAAATCAGTCGTTTCTGTCCTGATTTGAAAACTCTTCCATATTGGGGAGGATTACAAGAACGAACAATTTTAAGAAAGAATATCAATCCCAAGCGAATGTACCGAAGGTAACGGCTATGTGATATGTACTGCCAGTTTTGCACCATCCTTGTCTAATTAATTGTACATGTTATCGCTCGAGAGGAAACCATGTCTATTGTTAGAACTTACGTTATTTAATTGATGGTTCTCTCAAAGGCTGCGCGATCAATGAATCTTCTTTGCGCTTTTCTAAAGGTTCTCTGTTGACTCCCCTCTTATTTTTTTCCAGGGATGCTGGCTTTCATATTTTGATTACTAGCTATCAGCTATTAGTCACCGATGAAAAGTATTTTCGCCGGGTGAAGTGGCAATATATGGTGCTAGATGAGGCCCAAGCAATCAAGAGTTCCGCCAGGTTCGTACTTTTCTCTTGAGTCAGTTGAATTCCCAGTGTTTGATGGTGCCATGCATGAGAATGTTACTTTTTGTGAATTTCCTTGTAGATCACTTGAAATGCTAAATTCTCATGCAAGTCCCATTTCTTTTTTTTTGACAGTATAAGATGGAAAACCCTTCTTAGTTTTAACTGTCGGAACCGATTGCTTCTGACTGGTACTCCAATTCAGAACAACATGGCAGAGTTATGGGCCCTGCTGCATTTCATCATGCCAATGTTGTTTGACAACCATGATCAATTTAATGAGTGGTTCTCAAAAGGGTTAGTACTATTTTTCTGCTTTAATTGCCATGTAAAAGTATGTGGTCAATAATCTAGGAAATTGTTTCTGATACATGATCCATATTGATTAACAGAATTGAGAATCATGCTGAACACGGAGGCACTTTAAATGAGCACCAGCTTAACAGACTGGTGAGATTTCATTTTCTGATTGCAGCAATATTGTGGCAACACTTCAAGTTCTTTTAGTTTCTGTCTGCTTCTGTCTTTTAGTTTGCTAGCCTCCTTGATTAGGGTCTCGCAATACTTTCCTTTTTCACTGCATGATTCCGTCTTGAGACTTTTAGAAAACAACATTGATTTTTATATAACTACATTCATGTATATGCATATGTCATGAACGAGATGCTCCAAAGTTAATCAACAATGGTCACTCCTAGTGCTGGGGTTTTCGTTTTTGTTTTGTTTCTGACAGCCAATCTTCCGCCTCTTCCTTCGGTTAGAAGGATTTGTTAATTCCAGTTAGCCATTCCTGGTTCTCCAGGAATTCTTCATATTTCTACTGCATATGCATCTTCTTATGAGTTAAAGTTGTTTAGTCACTCACATTTTGTTTCTTTTCCCAAACAGCATGCGATCTTAAAACCGTTCATGCTTCGACGGGTAAAAAAGGATGTGGTTTCTGAGCTAACTACAAAGACGGAAGTTACAGTACACTGCAAGCTCAGTTCGCGACAACAAGCTTTTTATCAGGCTATTAAGAACAAAATTTCTCTGGCTGAGTTGTTTGATAGCAACCGCGGACAATTTACTGATAAGAAAGTACTGAATTTAATGAATATTGTCATTCAACTTAGGAAGGTAAGCTCTCTTGTCTAGTCGGGTTTACTTCCCTGCTTTCTTCTAACGTCTTGTCCTGTTTTCTCGTATATTATACAACATGAAGGTGTATCTACCTCTCAAACAACATATATGACAAGACATCCAGCGTTTCTGGTGTCAGGTTTGACAAGACTATGGCTTATGCTAGTACATGTTTGTGTTTCTGATTCCAGGTTTGCAACCATCCAGAGTTGTTCGAAAGGAATGAAGGGAGCTCGTATCTCTACTTTGGAGTGACTTCCAACTCTCTTTTCCCCCATCCCTTTGGTGAGCTAGAGGATGTACATTATTCTGGTGGTCAAAATCCGATAATATACAAGGTGCAATTCAATATAGTAAACAAAAAGGTGTTCAAGTAGAGATATCCTCTAGTCTTTCACTGAATCCTGCCTTTGGGTTCGATCTTTTGATTCTCTTACAGATGCCTAAACTACTACACCAAGAGGTCCTCCAAAATTCTGAAACATTTTGTTCTTCCGTTGGGCGTGGCATCTCAAGAGAATCCTTTCTGAAGCATTTTAATATATATTCACCTGAGTATATTCTTAGGTCAATATTCCCATCTGATAGTGGGGTAGATCAAATGGTTAGTGAAAGTGGAGCATTTGGCTTTTCACGCTTGATGGATCTATCACCGGTAGAAGTTGGATATCTGGCGCTGTGTTCTGTTGCAGAAAGGCTATTATTCTCTATACTGAGATGGGAGCGGCAATTTTTGGATGAATTAGTGAACTCTCTTATGGAATCCAAGGATGATGATCTTAGTGACAATAACATCGAGAGAGTTAAAACCAAAGCTGTCACAAGAATGTTACTGATGCCATCAAAAGTTGAAACGAATTTTCAGAAAAGGAGACTAAGCACAGGGCCTACCCGTCCTTCATTTGAAGCGCTAGTGATCTCTCATCAGGATAGGCTTCTTTCAAATATCAAACTCCTGCATTCTGCATATACTTATATCCCAAAAGCCAGAGCTCCACCGGTATGATTTCTTTGAATTGTTAAGTTGTTGACTAATAACCTGGATAGTTCCGTACCAAGTCTTCTCAACCATGCTCTATTTGAACTTGCATGTGTCAGGTAAGCATTCATTGCTCGGACAGAAATTCTGCATACAGAGTTACAGAAGAATTACATCAACCATGGCTCAAGAGACTATTAATCGGTTTTGCACGTACATCAGAAGCTAACGGACCCAGGATGCCGAACAGTTTTCCACATCCTTTAATCCAAGAGATTGATTCAGAACTTCCACTTGTGCAGCCTGCGCTTCAACTGACACACAGAATATTTGGTTCTTGCCCTCCAATGCAAAGTTTTGACCCAGCAAAGTTGCTCACGGTAGTTTCTTTTCTGTTGCAACTTCCTTTTAAATTTACTTGCTCTAATATGAGCTCGTGTTTCTAATCACAAATGTGGATTGTAGGACTCTGGGAAGCTGCAGACACTTGATATATTATTGAAGCGGCTTCGAGCTGGAAATCACAGGGTGCTCCTGTTTGCACAAATGACAAAGATGCTGAACATTCTCGAGGTAGTATCTAGACACAAGTCTTTGACCTCACTGTACAAATGAATTTGTAACTTTTACATGTAACAAGCATCCCTATCTACACCTTTGCTATACATTTATTTTATTTTATGTTTATGCAGGATTACATGAACTATAGAAAGTACAAGTACCTCAGGCTTGATGGATCCTCCACCATCATGGATCGCCGAGATATGGTTAGGGATTTTCAGCATAGGTAGGATTTAACTTTCTCAAGCCTTTTTTTTTACGTTCCTATGAGGCTTTCTGTGCACAAGTGTAAACCATACATGGTTGCAGGAGCGATATTTTTGTATTCTTGCTGAGCACGAGAGCTGGAGGACTTGGTATCAACTTGACGGCTGCAGACACTGTCATTTTCTATGAAAGTGATTGGAATCCCACCTTGGATTTACAAGCTATGGACAGAGCTCATCGTCTTGGACAGACAAAAGATGTCAGTGATTATTCTCTGCTTTTATTCTTCTAATCGCATTCATTTCCCAAAAAAAAACTGTGCATTGACAACCAATTTCTTTGTTGCTTCTTTATATAACCAAAGCTTTATACAAGTGAACAAGCATCTGCCAATGGGATTTTTTCCTGATCTCTTTTTCTGAAATGAAATCCTCTTAATAGGTTACTGTTTATCGGCTCATCTGTAAGGAGACGGTGGAAGAGAAAATTTTGCACAGGGCAAGTCAGAAAAATACAGTTCAACAGCTTGTTATGACTGGAGGGCATGTTCAGGGTGAGGATTTTCTTGGAGCTGCGGATGTGGTATCGCTGCTGATGGATGATGCAGAGGCAGCACAACTGGAGCAGAAATTCAGAGAACTACCATTACAGGTGGGGACGACATGCTTCTTACATTTAATATTAACGAACTTAAAATTCTGCCACTCATAACTTCTTTACGTCATCCAGGTAAAGGACAGGCAGAAGAAAAAGACGAAACGTATCAGAATAGATGCTGAAGGAGATGCAACTTTGGAAGAGTTAGAAGATGCTGAACGACAGGATAACGGACAGGAACCTTTGGAAGAACCGGAAAAGCCAAAATCCAGTAATAAAAAGGTATATATGCTACAAACTCACTCTTTCTTTTACCTTTCTCATTACCAAAAGTCTGTATCCATTTCGTTCGTTTCATGATTTAATGCACTATACAAGGCCTAGCTGCAAATAAAACATGAGTTGGTCTACTTATGGAGCTTGCCATGGTGCTAAGTTGATAACTTCTGGCTTGAGTATAGATACTAAAAGCATATGGTTATGTGTGGTGATTTGCAGAGGAGAGCTGCTTCAACTCCGAAATCTAGAGCTCCTCAGAAAGCAAAGGAAGAAGCAAATGGTGAAGATACTCCTCAAAGGACAAAAAGGGTAAAGAGACAAACAAAGAGCATAAACGAGAGTCTTGAACCTGTCTTATCTGCCTCTGTTACAGAAACAAATAAAGGATTCGATCCAAGTAGCTCCGCCAACTAATCTGAAGATGATTAGAGCTTCAATAGATATGTTAACTTCAGGCAGGTTTTAGCAAAATGGTTCCTAGTTTTTGAGCCAAGTGTACAGATTTAACGTACATCGGTCTTGAGTAGAATTTAATGGTACATATATGAATAAATATTATTAATGTCGATTTAACGATAATCGTCAATCATTCATCACCATCTTATTTAGTGGATGCTATAGCTATATTAATTTTAGTACGATATGAAGATTTTTTAACAGTCTATCTGGATTTCTATATATGTCGTTATTTGTGATTTATCTTTATTTTTTGATTGATACAGATTTCATTGTTTCTAAAATCATCGTCAGGTCTTTTCGAAGCGTGATGATTTACTAGCTCCGTATAATATTGATAGCCTGATCACTTATCCACTCAATATCAGTTTGAACAAGGAGATAATAAATTCCCAATCATCATCATTATTACATAAGATTTTGATATATATGACCACTAAGAAATGAATTAATGTTTTGAGTTTCAACATTTAGGGTAAGGAATACCACAAGCCGCTAGAAGTTTGTGAGCATTTTTAGGGATGACATAGTGACCAAACGCTGGAGTCTTTATGTAACCACAAAGACAAGACTGCTGCTCTTTCAGCATCTCGCAACAATATGCCGGTGGCTGACTTCCTTTGAGTATCGCCGGTAGGCATGACATGAGGTCTGTCACGATGCATGCCGCTTTCTCCTCTATACCCCAACCTCCAACCACAGATGCTCTGGTTGGAGCCAGAGATGTCATGACGATCATAACAAATGCCATGAACAATAATTTCGTGAACTTCATGCCTATTAGTTTTCCTCTCTAATTGTATTTATTTATAAAAATATTTTGAGATTTGGTTTTTAAGTACGATATAACGATCACGTACTGTATAGTCATTTTAAATGGTGCTGATAAATTGTTTTACAAGTCTAGAATAATTAGAAAAGAATTGAAAATATTTATTAGGAACAGATCAAATGATATACTATACGTGTATGGATTTTTTACCATAATAGTATACTTGCAAATTTGATATGAAAGTCAGACTTGCAGACATTCAAAGATTTAAAAATATGAATAAGAAGATTTGGTATTGATAAAGAAAATGGAAATTTTGAATTCTATACAAATCTGCAAATTAGAAGAAAAAAGAAATGTACGTATCCAATGAAATTTAAAAAGTTTACTGATATTCAAGATATGCAACTTATGATAATGAGGCTTGTTGTGAATATGATATGTATTGTAAAAAGAGAAATAAAAGATGCAGCATATGAATAGGATCAGCTTAAACTTTATTTTTCATTAAAAAGACTAAAAAACTAAAAAAATAGTCTATACATATACTAATTTATATGTCTATATCTAAAATAATTTAACTTTAGAACCATATGACATAATAAACCTCAATCATCATCATTATATCTTATAAATATTTGAATTTTTAACAAGTACGATTAGGAATACCACAAGACTTTAAAACTCTGCAAATATCTTTGTGGTAGTCAGGACTTAATAAAACACATTGTGGCTCTTTCATTGTCTTGCAACAATCTGCTGCTGGCTGTTTATTTGCAAACAACGCCACCCAGCATGTGGAGAACACTCTATGACACTGTAACCTTTCTTCATCCGAGATTGGTTTTGCTATGGTCGGAACTAGAGATGACAAGATAACCGTCACGAATACGAATAAGAAGAACACTAATGATGTCAACTTCATGTTTCGAAACCCTAACGACCACTTCTCCAATTTCAATTCCTTCAAAGAATATTTGAGATTTTGAGTTTTGGGTTTTGAGGGATGGTAAATATATGGGGTTTCAACGAATAATAAGAAACAAGTGCGAGTTTTAGGCAGTGTATCGTTATTATTTCATAATGTTGACTATAATTTAATACGATCATTATCATCAACGTGATTTGGAATGTTTTTGTTATTCATACCATATTGACAAGTATCTATGCATATTTAGATTCCGACACATATTAGCAACTTCTTAGAAAATAATAAAAGTATTTAGAAATCACTGGAAACATTTAATTCCAATTATAGAAAACAATCGAAGACCTGGAATCTTTGGAAAAAACTATTTATGTTTTTCGGTCACATCCGCATAGAGTCACGGATTCGGAACTGCCTTAAACATGGAAAAAGACTTGAAATTGAAAAAGCATACCAAGTGATAATAAACCAATGAGGCAATGACTAAAACTTGAAATTGATTCCATACTTGTACGTATAATCTCCCAATTCATGTGTTACTTGGCAGGAGCGATTGGCTAACCTTGATATGCTTTTCACACATATAATAAACCATATGACATAATGAAACCTCAATCATCACTAACTACTGTATCTTTTAAATATTTGGATTTTTAACAAAGGAAGAGGAACACCACAAGTTGTTATTGCTTTGCGAACATTTTGACGGTTAAAAGCATGAAAAAACGGAGGATATAAATAAAAACAAAGACATTGTGATTTTTTCAACGTTTCGCAACAATTAATGTGCCGATGGCTGTTCTCTCGCGTTTCCTCCACCCGCCATGATTGATATGGTCGGAGCTAGAGATGACAGAATAACAGTCATGAATGCGATGAACATTAATGATGTGAACTTCATATTTTGAGTTTTGAGAAGTTTCTAAACATCAATAAAGAGAGATATACTTTGTTGAATTCATCCTTTGAATAGTTTTAGTTTCTCTTTAAGCGTATTATAAATAAATGGGATTTAAGAGAATCGTAAGGAAACAAGTGTTTGGGGGGGAGGAATTAATTATTTCATTATTGACTATAATTGGATATTGCATATTTTATATCAACGCGTTGTGTATTGTTTTTAAAATATCTGCAGCATAATTTGGATTTTGATTCTAATAATTTACTCATAAACTTTAAAGATATTGCCTACCAAAAAAAAACTTTAAAGATATTTGATTTTAAATAACTTTTAATATACAAAGATTATACGTGTCTTTTAGTTTTGAATAATAGTTGATTTTTGATTAAATATTGAAAAAAAGGAGAATAATATATGTAAGGATATCTTTGTAATTATTCGGGAAGAGAGGTTTATGATTTGAGCGGAAGCCTCCACAGCTGCCTGCCTAGAGAGGAAAATCATGGAGGATCATCATCATCTTCCCGAGAATTTGAAACCCTTCTTTCACAGAGCCACTGAAGCTCAGGTTCGTGAACTTTTATTCTCTACTCATTATTCGAACACCATTAGCACATATCCATTGATTCAAAATTAGGTTTTTTTTTTCCCGCTGAATCTTTTTAATCACATTGAATGGTAATGATGCGATTAATCTCTCTCAATTCATGTTTTATTTGGCAGGAGCGATTGGCTAGGCTTGAAGCTGCTCTTGCGTCGACTAAGACAGGTTTTTTCCCTTTTTTTTTTTAAACAAGAATTGTTTCCAATAATCTCTGAATTCTGGAACAAGTGATTGAGTGATATTTATTCTTTGTTATCAGACATTCCGGATTCTAAACTTGTGGAGGAAAACAAACAGATTCAGTCAAAGCTCGAAGAAGCTAACGCCACTGTGAAGCAAGAACAGACTAAGGTAATCCTCTTTCTCTTCACATTGTTTCATTACCTTAGTTTCATCATATGTGTTGGTTTTTGGAGTGTTTGACTATGGATTTCTACTACTACTAGGTGAAGGAGTTGACCATTGAAAACGCCAAGCAAAAGTACCGTATATTGCATCTTGTGCGGGCGCTAAGGGAAGCAGATGCGAAGCTTGAGAAACTCTCTAAATGATTTCATTCTTCTTGTGATTCCTTTTCTTTAACATCCTTACTAAAGAAAAGTTTTCCTACTTTAACTGACTAAGATATCATAATGGATTGATTGTTTACTCTTATCTCGTTGTGTGTGTGTGTGTGTGTGTGTGTGTGTGTGTGTCATAAGCAAATCTGCAGTTTGTAGCTAAGCAATGTCTATACATGTGATCCCCAGGAAGAGTAGATTACAGTTTACTCCACATTTTAAGTGAGCTTAGGAACATAAAGTATTAATGCCCACCACCTACTCTGCAGATTCAGTTATAAGTTTAGCTATTCAAGTTGAATCATTTTTCTTGTGCTTACTACATTAATACTTCATTTTACAGTGGTTTTGCTCTGACCTTAAGTCATTGGTCATTTTAGTCACTTTGCTGGTATCTTTGAATTGCTCAGAATCTGGCTGGCTCATTATTAGGCCTACATTTCTACTGCATCTTCTTTATTGAGTTTTGCACTTGTGCGATTTACCAAGGCGTTGCTTAGTAGCCATTCGCCATGCTGGCTCGAGAAGGAAGGTCTAAATTCAGCTCCATGGTAAAAATGTTCTTATGCAGCAATGCTTAGATCCTTCAATCTGTCTCCATATTCTTTTGTGACCAAAATCATAAGAACCTCTTTTCAGCTATAGAGAGCGTTGCTTTTTTCCCTTTCGATTTTGAAACCAAAAGCCTCATAAGCAACTGATCATGTTCAACACAGTGGACAGTTTGATGAACGCTTTTCTGTATTGCTCTTGTTTACGACTGATGTTTCTGAAGCTTTACTGAATATTACCATGAGAAGTTTGTAACTCCAAAATACGATTTTAAGATTCTTTATAAACCAAATGATTGGGTCAAGTGGGAAACTCGGTAGACAAAAAAAAATCAAACCCACGCCCAAAATAGAAAAAATCCAGCAACGATTTTATACAAATTGAGACCATATCATTAGCCCGGAGTTGAAAAAGGAACAAAAAAAAAAAAAATCAAATATAAAATGGACGTAGCGATTACTAGAAGGATGGTTAGGCAGAGTCAGATGGACCAGAAGGAAGCAGCTCATAGCCATCGTGATGACGGTTAGACTCAACCGGTATACATTTAAGACCAACGGCTACAATCATGCTTACGGAACCAATCAAAATGCAGAGTAGCCAATGTTGCCAGCTCAAAGGAACAGTGTTTGCAAATGCTCCGAGGAACTCAACAATGATTACTTGGAATCCAACTGTTGCAGTCATTACAGCAACAAACACCCAACTCTTGAACATTCCTTTGAACACGTTTATCTTCTCTATCTCTCGGCTGTTTACTTCATTAAACACCTGTTTTGTGCAAAGCATTAGTGTTTAATTTCATTTAACTTTTTTTTATGGTGAATGTTGTTATTACCTGACAAAAGACGAAGGAGTTGAAGATGATGGTATTGAGAACAGCTGTTGAATCTGGGCCGTTGAGGTTGAGTATTTGTTTGCCAGCAAAGTTGAGAATGCCGAGGACGATTAACTGATAAATGCTTTGACCAATGATGTTTCTCCACATAGCTCTGGTGATGAAGCTTGCGGTTCTAGCGATTGGTTGACGTTTCATCAAACCTTCGTTGGGAGGTTCAGTTGCTAGAGCTAATGCACCGAGTGTGTCCATGATCATGTTCACCCAAAGTAGCTGCACTGCAGTGAGTGGCGCAGCTCCTGAAAAGGTGCAAAACAATCATTGGTGAAATTGTTCTTCAAACATCTTTGGTGAAAATTGTGCATGTGTTTGCTTTTACTTACCGGTGATGCAAGCAGAGACAAAGTTGATGATCAAAGCAACAACATTAACAGTTAGCTGGAACTGAACAAACTTCTGTATGTTTATATACACAGCACGTCCCCATTTCGCCACATTCACTATTGTTGCAAAGTTGTCATCCATTATGATTACATCAGCATTCTCTTTCGCAACCTGTGTGTATACCCGGGAGTTTTAACATAGATAACATCAATTTTCCAATGATTTAATAACTCAATAACAGAGAAGAATCAAAGGCTACCTCTGTTCCAGCTATTCCCATGGCAAGTCCAATGTCAGCCTCATGCAATGCAGGAGCATCATTTGTTCCATCCCCGGTCACTGCAACTACCTCTCCCATTTTCCTCAAGTTGTTGACTAATGTATGTTTGTCCAATGGCAAAGACCGAGCCATCACCTGAAACCAGTTATAAAGAATGTTATAAGATGCTTTACAAAATTACAAGAGACATGTGGGAGAATTAAAAATCCATTCTATTAATCTAAATAAGAACCTGAATTTTGGGTAAAATGGCCCTCATTTCATGTGGAGGCAAATTGCGGAATTCTGAACCTTCTATAGCTACACCTCCTGCTGTAAGTATACCACATTCCTTTGCAATCGCTTTGGCAGTGCTTATGTTATCACCGGTGACCATACGTACAGTGATTCCAGCAGCTTGACAAGTCTGAACGGCTTCCCTAACACCAGGCCGAACCGGGTCCTTGATTCCAACAACTGCGACCAATGTGTAGCCACCATCAGGAAGATTCCCACTGGGAGCTTCATCAAGATCCGTGTAAACTAAGCAGAGAGTTCTCAGAGCCTCTGAAGCAAATCCCTCTATGACATCAGAGATACTTGCAATCTTTTCTTCAGATAAAGGAACAGATTCCCCGTTTGAATCCACAACCTTCTCGCACATTTTCAAGACTATTTCAGATGCACCTTTGCAGAAAGCACGTACTTTACCACCAGAATGAGATGTAAGAACAGACATTTTCTTCTTGTCTGAGTTGAAAGGCTCGATCTTGAGTATCTTATGTTCTCGGCGTTGTGTGTCAACGTCACCACCTAAAAGCAAACCAAATTCCAGTATCGCCCTTTCTGTAGGTGAACCCAGGATCTGAGTTTTTCCTTCCTTATCCTTAACGACTTCAGAACCAGTGTTCTGAAATATGGCCTGTATAAGGATATGCTTAACTTGTTCAGATAGGTTCAACTGGAAATTTTCCTCTTGCCTCTCCTTGATAGTTTCACATATCCAAACTTTGTTGACTACCATGTGGTTAGTGGTTAAGGTCCCTGTTTTATCCGTGCAGATGCAGGTAGAAGAACCCATCGTCTCACATGCAGCCAAATGCCTCACAAGTGCCCTGTCACTCATTAACTTCTTCATAGCAAATGCTAGACTTAAGGTCACAGCCAAAGGTAATCCTTCAGGTACAGCAACAACTATAATGGTAACAGCAATTGCAAAGTAGTCAAGAAATGTTAGTGCATCTTCAGAAGACCACTCAGTGATGCTACCAGCCGTGGCTTTCTCCACAACGAACCTTATGCACAACACCAAAAACGTAGTCACTGCAAATCCTAAACCAATCTTACCTATGATTGTTGCAACACCGTTTAGTTTCACCTGCAGAGGGGTCTCATCCTCTCCACCCTCACTCAGAGTATCCATCAACTTTCCCCACTCAGTCCTCATACCAACGGTTGTAACCAGCATTTTTGCAGAGCCGTTTTGGACTTTGGTTCCTGAAAGCAGAAACGGCTTCTCTTTATTCACATGTGATGGTTCACTCTCACCCGATAAGCTTGATTCGTCTATCTCCAGATTGTATCCGGATATAAAAATCCCATCAGCTGGAACTTGATCCCCAATAGATAAATGAACCACATCTCCAACAACCAAGTCATGGATGGAGATCTCTTGTCTGCTCCCATCCCTGGTGACTTGAATAATAATCTTCTTTTTCTCTCGATCCAAATCTCTGAACTGCAAAGATTGCTTGTAGTCACTGATAGCAGTAACCATGACCACCAAGATTATACTAAGCAAGATCCCCGTCCCATCATACATGCCCTTTGGAAATCCTTCTGTGGCAACTCCCACTCCTATCGATACTACAGCGCAGACCATAAGGATGATAAGGGTTATGTCTTGAAGCGCTTCCCAAACAAACGTTAAAAATGATCTCGCAGGTTTCTCAGGATAACGGTTTTCTCCATAGATTTTCTCTCTGATGTGTAGTTCACTCGAACGGACACCTTCAGTGAGAGATACAGACACTTTCTGAGCGATTCCTTCAGGTCCTCCGCTCTTGGTAAGGCTCTTTGTGTCATGATTGCGAACCATAGAAGCAAGCTCATCTGCTTCGACATAAAATCCTGCTTGTTTGACCTCATCAGTGAGTTTATATTCACGGCGGGCACCAGCTGAAGAAATACACAATAAAAAGAAAAAAATTAAACCCAGTCGCCCACCAATGATGCAAATCATGCATCTCTTAAACTCAACAATGTATTTTCTTACCATCAATGAACTGAAGAGCTGCCTTTTGAACATAGAAGGCAACCCGTATCTTTTCCTGATTATGACATAAAGAAAAAGTGAGCTCATAGAAGAACACTACACCAACTAAATCATTGGTCACTACAAGAAAGAACTAACAGCCATTAATCTTTCTGGAGCAAGCAACGACTCCACACTAATAACAACATCAAAACATGCAAACCACCACACACAAAAAAAAATAGATGATTTTGTTTGCATTATGCTTTTTTTATGGAGAAGAGGATATAATCATTCTGCAACACTAGCTGATTGTTGTTGTATGTCAAAAGTTTCAGTGATCAAACAAGATACAACCGGAGCTAACGTAATAAAAATTGTATGTACCTTTGAAGCTAATATACTCAATGGAAATTGGTAATGTCTTTTGCCTCACAAATTACGTTTTGAAAATTGAGTTAAAGCAGGGAAGATGTATATTTAGTTTGCTCAGTAAGTCATGTTTCAGTCATAATAGTCAAACAGCCTACTGTTTTGTTCAGTAGTTAGATAACAAAAAACAAATCTGCAAAAATGTTTGGATTTCAACAAGAAAGAAAAAAAAAAAAAAAAAAAGACCAAAACAGAGAAGAAAGGGACCAAAGGACTTAAATTCAAAGAGATTCCCAAACTGTTTATATATTTTATTCACACGCAAGCAAGTGGACAAATAAAGTTAATGTCTATGTTTGAGAATGGTATGGATCCGCTCCACGAAATTTCCTCGAAACTTCGTAAAAGCTAACAAGTCAAAAAGAATGCTATACCCAAAAAGTCAACACCTATATGAATATTAGAGACCATATCTTTCTTAATTTAGATTACAATTACATTTAACGTCCGGAAAAATGGATTCTTAATTAGTATCTTTGAGCTTAACAAAAAAAAAAACGTGCAGCGATGGGATGCTAAGTATTTGTTTGATTTATAAATTATAATGGGAGACACGAAAGCATGACATAAAAAATTATGTCATTCTCTAGTTTGTTGGCAATTGAATAGCCCGTAGTACATAAGTCATCCGTTACACATTCGATCATAATCAATATATTTCAAATTAATCTTAAAGACTCATTGAACACTAATTTACGCGTCATTTGGTGTTTGGTTGACTCTGTACATTAGAAAAAAAGTGCACTATGTGGGTTTGAAATGTGCCAACTATAATTTCTCTGTTCACAATGAAAAAGAATTGAAAAGAGGATGATTCAACTATATCAGAAAGAAAATTAGAACGATTCTTTTGGAACGTATAATTTTAGTAATGATTTAATTTGTTAAACATCTAACGGATCGTGATCTAATTAGCGTAAAAGGAAACATCGAAAACTGTAGCTGAAAACATTAACGATTTTCCAAAAACACTTGTGAGGCATTTTCTCGGAAACCAAACATTTTTTAGAAACCCAGATCATAAGGAAATCAGTAATAGCCACTAAAAACGAGAGTCAAGTAACACAATCCATCAGGAGAACAGAGAAAAGTCATGAAATCGGAGGGAGGAAACAACAGACCTGGATCTCGCATCTCTTTTTGTCATTCTCAGCGAGTTTCTCGAGATTGCTGATCATACGGAATCGACGAGCCCGATTTTTGACGAGTCCGACGGAGGACCGCCATCGTTGACGAGCTTCCAGCGACGGATTCTTAGCTTCGACCTCGAAATCCTTTAGGAGATTAGACATTTTTTTTTTTCTTCAAAAATCTCTCTCCGTTTACTTTTCTCTAAACAGAGAGTAATCTTCGCCGGCGGAAAAAAGGTGAAGAGAAGAGAGAGAGGAGAGTGAAGGCTCCTTCTTCCCCTATTCTTTTATGCTAACTCTCTCTCTGGCAAACGTGGGAGTTTGTTGTGTGTGAGTGTAGAGAGCAATTTTTATGTAGTGTTGTTACAAAACTCCAAACCCGATTTAGTCGGGTTATCGGGCCGGGCCGCCTTTTCGCATCCATTGGATCGTTTTTATTATTTTGACGCAATCCAACTTTGAAGAGAAAGTCTTGTCTTGCGTCCTCTTTTCGTGGGTTTCGCATGTATGTATTGTTGTTGTTGTTGGTGATTTATGGGAATTATATTGTACATTAATATCCATGTTCAAAGCTCCGACCCGATAAATCTGCCTAATATCATTAGGTTTTGTTGTATTGAGTTTTCTATAAATACACCATTGATTTTTTTTTTTCAGTCTTTTTTTCGCAATTTTTTTCAGTCTCTGTTTCTACTAAATCGCAGAACATGTGACAATAATTACTAAATTGTATATATAGTAGTAATCGCAGAACTGCGCGAGCGTGATGATTAATGTTGTTAGCTACTTTTTTCCTACGTAATTGTCTTTATTTACCTGCTAAGTTTATTATGTTCTCTTCGTTCTCATGTGTATTTTACAATTAGTATTAGATAAATATTAATGTTGTAATTGTAACATGTAATATTAATCAAATTAACAAATATAGCAATGTTATGAAATTGTAGAGGTAGACCGGGATTTTTAAAATAAATTGTAGCAAGAGATTAATCAAATCTAGTGTCTAATCTGAAAAGATTATATAATACATAAATCTCTTACCTTTGTATTTATTGAACAAAAAACCACTAACATTAAAACGTATAAAGTAAATACTCGTTGCTTTGAAGGTGCGTGGACACTAATAGCAAGTTCCATCCAAGTTGCTCTGTTTTAAGGTATCCCCACTTTATGAGGCTGCGCTGCCTTCTAATATAACCCCATTATCAACTCTTTGAAATATTAATTATATTACACCTTTCCTCACCAAATATTCAAAGACTTTTTGTTTCTATGTTCGCAAATCCATTTTAAAACTGATTATTTGCTACTAAACAAATACGAGACGGCCCAAAATAGCCTTTAATCTATTGGTTTAATATTCCAAAAAGTTTAAACCTAGCTTTATGTATAAATGCTGTTTAAACAAGTTGACAAAAAATAATACATGTTGATCACAAATCTGGTAGCCTTTAAAGAATTCACATTAAGCAGAATTATAGATCCATACAGACACATCTTTAGACCTGCGAACAATCATGCTCTTTTAAAAAACTATAGAGAATTCAGAAAGCTGGTCAATTATAACACATACATATGTGACGTTTTGTGATGTGAACTTAAATTATTAATGTAATAAAAGGTAATTAGCTCTATAGTCAGAAACATGCATTTAATATATTACTAGGGAATTCCTAGCTGCCCATTGGCTTGTCACCCATGTTTGACCCAGTTTCTCCCAACGAGCAAAGTCTTTATTTAACAAGAAGAAAAAATTAGGAGCCAAGTAAGTCTTGATATGTAACACAAAAGTAGCTAGAAACTAGTCTTTTAATTTTATTTCCAGCCCACAAATCAAGAAGCACAACATTATATAACATTCTAACATTTCTTTTACATTGAGAACTATTCATAACCATTTACTATAAGATAATAATGGACATCATTCTATCGAAAGGTGCGATTTCGAGAATGAATATGAAGATATCAAATGATACCGCAAACTAATGAAAGATTAAGCAATCTTTCTATAATCTGTGTCATGGCAATAACTTCTCTCAGCAGATTATGATCATTTCAAGACTTTAGAGCATGATTATCCAAGAGCTCTTAATAATGGCTTTTATCCACGTGGCACCTCTTAACTCTCAAAATGTTTCTTAGCTAAGGAACGTTCTTTAGTTATATTCAGCATTTTCAATTTAATTTAAATCATTTATAAACCTAAGAATCACTTAAGCAACTACCGATAATCAGCTCTTATGATTGCATAAAGAAAAAAAAAAAAAAAAAGCACATGGAGTAAACAACTCACAGCTTTAAAGACTGCCAAGCTAAGTGCACTATTGTTCTTGGGCCTTCTTGATACAATAGTACAGAAGAAAGTTGGTTAGGCCTTCAATAGCCGCACTTGATATTAAGTAATCACTTCAATGCATCTTGTAGTTAAGGATCCAATATCCTTGACGAAAGATGAAATCAACCTAAAACTAGCTAATGACTTGGAATCTGAAAAGTGCATTAGGATGAAGAAGACTCACACTGGCTCGTCAAGAACAACGTAAAAATCTTGCCTATCAGGTTTTGGTTTTGATTGGCAAAAACGTCAGATTATATATCTAATTTAAGCAGCAAATAACAATAATCGATTTGTTGCTGCAACAAATTAAACTTCACAAAACTAATCTTACTGAACCGAATCGGTTTGATAATACGGACCGGTTGATTCGACGCATTAATGTTTGTAACCGGAACAAAACCAGACCAAATTGCTCAAACAATTTTCCATAACCGGAACTAGTATTTGTCGGGTACATCGTACCGACATTGGTACGCTAATCTCAGATTTAGTCGGAATTGCGTCTTATCTCTTCCACATCAAAATAGTTGTTACCATCCAATCCATTAGTCGTCTTGTAAATTCTTCGAATCTGAAATCCGATCGGTGAGGAGAAACCCTAATTTCGTACAGTCTCATGATCGAGATTTGCGTCTTCTATACACTCTGTTTTTTCACTCCTGATTCTCTCAATCTCTTGTTTTCTAGGGCTCGCCGTTTGTTCTGATTTCTGATTGCTAGGACATGGATGGAAACAAAGACGATGCGTTGAAATGCTTGAAAATCTGCAAAAATGCTATGGAAGCTGGAGATCGACCTCGCGCTTTGAAATTCTTGGCTAAAGCTCGTCGTCTTGATCCGAATCTCCCGATCGATGATCTCGTATCTGAGCTAAATGACAACAAATCAGACGAATCAGGATCTGCAAAATCGCCTGGATCTGCAACCGCAAAAGATTCGCCTAATTCTTCAGATCGGCCTTCTTTACGCCAACGTGGATCGTCGTCATCGTCTTCTACCATGTCTTACACTGAAGAACAGATCTCAATCGTGAGAAAGATAAAATCGAAGAAGGATTATTACGAGATCTTAGGTCTTGAATCCAACTGTTCAGTGGATGATGTGAGGAAAGCTTATCGGAAACTCTCATTGAAAGTTCATCCTGATAAGAATCAAGCTCCTGGTTCAGAAGAAGCTTTCAAATCCGTCTCCAAGGCCTTTCAATGCTTAAGCAATGAGGAAGCTAGGAAAAAATACGATGTCAGTGGTTCCGATGAACCAATCTATCAACCACGTCGATCTGCTAGAAGTAATGGATTCAATGGTGGATACTATTACGAAGACGAATTCGATCCCAACGAGATTTTCCGAAGCTTCTTTGGTGGAGGAGGATTCGGTGGAGGAGGAATGCCTCCTGCGACTGCTCAATTCCGATCATTCAATTTCGGAGCTACTCGTCATAGAACAGCTAATAACAATCAAGCTCCTGATGCAGGTTTCAATGCTCGTATACTTCTCCAGCTTCTTCCTGTTGTGTTCATACTTCTACTCAACTTCATGCCTTCTTCTCAACCAGTTTACCAACTCTCTGCAACTTATCCTTACCATTACAAGTTCACTACACAGAAAGGTGTCAATTACTTTGTGAAATCGTCTAAATTCGAGCAGGATTACCCACAAGATAGCAACGATCGACACACGCTGGAAGAACAAGTTGAGAGAGATTATGTGTCTATACTTAGTCAGAATTGTAGGTACGAGCTGCAGAGGAAACAATGGGGATTTGTTCGTGAAACGCCTCATTGTGACATGATGAGGAGATTTGATACAGCTGCTGCTTAAAACAACTGAAGCTAGTAGTACCAAGAACGAGGCACACATTGGTAATGAATGATCAGCTTATAAACATTTATCATGTCAATGCCTTCACGTGTCAAACTGATATATGTTTTTGTTTTTGTTTTGGATTATAACGCTTTAGAACCTAACATACGATCTTTGGATTTTGTGTGATTATCTCTATATTAAGATTTTGCTTTTGCTAACCATGCCTGTTTGAGCCCAAAAGAAGAAAAAAAAAAAGATCCTTGAGGTAAAGTAACAGAAATGGGTTTAACAGTTTCGTACAAGATTTTCGTAGACACGTATTCTAGTTTCTTAGATTCAAAAGCTTCATTTGAGTTTCTTAGATTCAAAAGCTTCATTTGAGTTTCTTAGATTCAAAAGCTTCGAGCAACCTTCTCGTACAAATCTCGAGGCCAGTTCCGCTGTGTGTTGCTTGCAAGAAACCCAGCAATCTGCATAATAAATTCATGATTAATATCCCTATCATGATCTCTAATGATCATACATATGCCTTATTAAGCAAACTGTTAAAGTGTACCTTAGATCTCATGCCCCTGATCGATCCATCAGTGTCAGCTACGTTATCCAAACAGGTCAGAGCAACCTTAAGTAAATCAGGGACACAAGTCTGAAAGTAAGAGGATGCTCTCTGGAACTCATCTGAGGTGGTGTCGGGTAGTCTTGGATCGAGATGAAGGAACGGAAGTTTCGCGACTTCTCTTATGGCATCTAGATGTTTGTTTAGTCTGGCTAACTTGTGGATCGATAGTATTGCCTCAAGCTCTCTTAGTATTGTTTCTTGTTCCATAACCCGATCTCTTTCCTGGCCACTGTAATATACAAGAATGTGACACTTCCAGTGAGAAACTCCTTATTCAACAACTCCAAAACTTAAGACAAGTAAATGAGTGAGTCCATTGGAGTCTGCAATTTACCTGACATCAGGGTGATATTTGTATGCATTGAGAATATCGTTGCCTGAGAGAATAAGCCCCTCTGTGTGGGTTTCACCATCTGGCCTTCCACGGACGAGGGAGCAAATAGCTTCAGATAGACATTTGTTTATGGTTTCCAAGGCAGACGAATACGCACCAACTCTCTTTTGTAGTTTTATCGACTGCATCAGATAACAAACAGTAATAAAATGAAACATGGTAAAAGAAATAAATGATTGGTATGTGAAAGCACTCCAATTGAACAAAGAACCAATGGACAGTTTACTAAAGCATGTTTTAAGTAGTTAGTATATGGTCAAAAAGCACAAAAGCTACTTACTTGGTCATATAATCCAGCTTCTTGACATTGATGTGCAGCTTCGATCAAGAACTGCTGCCTCAATTTTATATCAGGCAGAAATCTTCCAAGCTCACCTTCTTCACCGGAACCTCTAGCACCAAGTAGAAAGTAAACACCATTCTCTTGTAACAAAATCTCAGTCAGTAGTTGCTTTAGCATCAAGTTCCTTTGCCTTTGTTGATCAACATTACTTCTTCCAGACCAAGCTTGTTGCCCCCCACCTACTGCAATAGCAGCTTGTGCATAGTATTCCAGCGTCATTTGCAGATCACCATGATGCAAATACATTGACCCATATTGCCTAATCATGCTAGATGCCTCAGCATTAGCATCCATCACACTTAGTTTGTGCCCAGTCCCAGATCCTTCAGATAGAATGGAATGGTCCACTAGCGAAATAGCTACATGGACAGCATCAATGTTATACCCTTCATCTCCAGCTTCGTTGGACATGTGCATGATCGCCGGTAGTAACTGGATGCTAAGAAGCAAAACATATGGGTATACCAGAGGATCTTTGCCATTCTTAGTGTAGTAAGATGGCTCAAATTTATTAAGATAAACCTGAAGATCATCCAAACTGTAAGGCACTAGCCCATCATTCAAGATCACAGATGAAGATCCACCAGCTACGTCACGTACACATGATAGTTTGAACCAGAGAAAATCTTCTATTGTGTTAAAGAGCGTAGAAAAATCCCTCAAGATGCGATCAATTTGCCTTCGGGAACCAGATATGATAGTGTAGAGTAGGAGCTTCTTCTTGTCATATGTTGTTTGGCCAAACCGATCACCCATCCTTAACAATTTCTCACATTCCTCAGAAGCAATAGCAGCGGTATGTGCAGCCACAGTACCACCTGTGGTAATCCACTCTGTAAGCTGCCAAAAAAATGGGAAATCAAAACGGCAACTCCAAAACATTAATGTAGGTTATTAAGACCAAAAAATGTACCAGAGGAGCAAACTGTTGTTGAGATGACCGAGATGACTGGGCAATTTCTCTAGCTTCCTCATAATAACCAGTTCTCAAGCAAAAATATATCTGTAATCAGAGAGGTATATTTAATCAATCTCTTCCGTTAAGAAACTTGGGGAACAGCAATAAAAAGATTCTGCAATTCAACTTAATTGTTAAGGACAGTGAAAATTTAAAGCGTGAGTGAAGATATGTGAAACCTGCTGCCAAGTAGTATCAACTGGAGGCTGCCTACGAGCATCACCTGAATCAAAATCCAAAATCCCATAATCTCTCAGACGAATCTGCACAGTATTGAAGAAGAATCAAGAAATGCACACAAACCAATGTATATGATTGCCACAAAATAATATTTCTGTGTATATATGCTTCGTGTTAAGCTTTATTAGACCTGTGGCACTCACCCGAAGAAAAGCACGAATTCTTTGCATATTTCCAACTGATCCACCAAGAGCAGCCTAGAACAAGATTCGAAAAAGGGGATAGAAACATGTTGTGATTAATAACGCACTTGAACTCAGTGAAAGATCAAGGGCATATTTTCAAGAAAGCATCTTTGAAGTTAAGAAAGTAATTAAAAAGATGCATCAAGACACATGTAACATGCCTTAAATAGCAATTACAAGCAAAATTTAATACAAGATAGAAACGAGTACTTGTGTAGGATGACTTTGAATTGTATCCATTATATGTTTCTCATGCCCACATTCCAAGTGGCGTCTTGCACCTATCACGAGGGCCATCCTCTTGGAAACACCATGTTGTACTGCTGAATCTTCACCCGTCATTGCCTGTTTTATAAATTGTTAAAGGCCTTGGAAATGTAAGAACAGTCCTTTAAGGTGCCACTGGTAGGAAAAGATCACCTGAATAAGTTGCCATATTTTCTGCATGTTGACTGATTTTCCACGAGTCAAATCAATTCCTAGACTTTCATATGCACCATTGAACGATGTTGCAGGCTATACAAACGCACAAATAAGAAATTAGTAGGAAACAGAGCTAAACAAATGAGTAAAAGGTCAGCTCGTTAGAATTACTGCTGAACAAAAAGCAATCATCATCAAAAGGTGAAGGGTGTACAGATTTTTTTTAGATTTAGCTTCACTTCTAAGAACAGTAACAAAAAATGCACAATTTTCAGCTGCAATTACCAAGCAGGCCGACATTCAAAATGCAACAATATTATAGAATTTACAAGGAGGTTTTCGAAGGTCATACTTTAAATGGCAAGCCTCTTTCTCTTGCAGAGTTTAGTTTCTTCACAACCTCGGCATAGACATAAGCCTTTTTCTCATGAATGGGTTTGTTAGTCATAGACATGAGCTCCGTTCCAGGTTTTGAAGATACTTGAGGACTCAAAGGCACTAGTGAATCAGCATGAGAGCCTCTGCTTGAATCGATCATCTTGGTCTTAGGTAACATTGAAATTTTGCTAAGGCTATGAAGAAAGTCACGTTTTTCTTTCCTACAGTCCTCCTGCCATAAACAGGTTTCACATTGAAGTATTTATGAGAAAGGACATGAATAAATTCAAAATATATATCCTTCTAAGTTCTAATTCTAATTAGCAATAAGAACCTCAACCAGTTTCTAACTGATTCTATAGAAAGAATTTCAAATTACAATGCCATAAATATGTAGGGATGAAAAACATGTTCCTCCGTTTAACAATTATGGTTTCATGCTAATATCATTTACCAGTCTTTGTCTGTAATAGCATAATGAGAAGAAGCAAAAGGCGAGGATGAAAAACTTTAAAACAATTAGAAGCAGGAGAACATTGTATGAAGGCAGAAGATGTGACAGATGAAGAAACTAACATGCAAATCAAGTCAAAACAATTTGTGATAGTCGCAATACTGACCTCCAACACTTTCAACATGTAGTTGTTAAAGCTTCGAACATTATCTTTTTGAGCCTCCTGTATAGCCGATACCATAGCCATTTCATGAACCTAGAGACAAGAATAATGCATATAGAACGAGCGGTAGTGTTATCTAAAAAATAGGGAATTTTCGAAGAGCATTTAGATATAGGAAACCTGTTGCAGATATTCTTCAACATTTGTTGTCTCGGCAGGGAATACATCCTCAAATGTGGTCTATTAACAATTGGAAAAAAATTTTAGGCAAAGCTCATTCAGTACACAGATAAAATGTCAAATTATCCAAAGAAGATAGAGATAGGAAATAGAGAAAAAGCTCACCTTCAACTCAAATGACTTAAGATCACGAGATAATTGATCTGCATTGATTCCCTCCCGTGCAAGGAGTCTGCGTATCCAAGCAAAAATAAAGACACCAGAATCATCATCACTCTCTTATGAAAGTTATAACAACATAAGACCCTCAATTTCTCAAAATATAGACCAGAGGATTCTACTGTGTTAGGCTCGTCGGACCTAACTTCTATAATGCCAAAACTGAGTCAACAATGTGGCATTCTCAGGGACTCACTCTGTAAGACTAAAACGCAAGACCAAGGGAAAGAGAAAATCAAAGTTGTAGTACCTTGTGGCAGAAATAGACTCTGAAGGCGCTTCGTTTCTTAGGGTTTTAGCCTTGAGTTTCCTCGACAATGCTTCCAATTGATCCAAATTCCTCTATAAACCACACAGATATATCATTACGAATCAATCCCATCGTGATAGGAGAGAAAGCACATAAACCAGTAGTTTTTCAATCCAAAGAAACCAACAGCGAATATTTCCTACAAACAAACGGAGAGTCGAAATCGAAAAGAGTGGTGGTTAGTAGAAGGACCTGAAGAGGAGGAAACTGAGACGAAGGAGTCGCTTGCTCAAGGAGCTTAGTAGAAGAATGGAGAAGATCAGTCCATCCACTCATCTCCTGGTCGTTCGCCATTGATATTGAGAGTTTGAGCTCAGGAGAAGGAGAATGTCAAGGGTTTAGGATTCGAACATTTAAAACGATTTTTTCTCATTTTCTCAAACCGGTTAGATCGGTTCGGGTCTTGATTACTTATTTATCGATTCGGTACAATAAAAACTCAAACCAACGAAAAAGAGAAAGAATGAATATACGACCCAGCACGATCTAAAGAGACAGATTTAGTTGTACGCCAACTGTTCGACGAATTGCCTCCTTGAACATCTTCTTCACCGGAAACGAGGGTTTTATACTTTAAGCTTATGGAGGAAAAAGACTGGGAAGTTTCTTCTTCAAGCGATAACGAAGCTGGTTTTCCAAACGATGATGACGAAGAGTTTCATTCTGGTGGTTCAGTACCCAAGTTACAGTTCAGGTGAATAAAAATCGGCAAGAACTTTGTCTTTTTACTTGCCCAAATCATAAACTGCTAAGTCAACTATTCTTAGAATCAGTTTCTCTTTTTTTTTGTGTTTGCAAAAATTAGAGTAGGATCTTCCAAGGCTCGTTGGATGGCTGAGTTAGGAATGGCTGAAGTTGAGGTTAAAAGGGGAAAACTTTGGACGACAACTGGAATCATTCGTAGTGGAAAGACATATTGCTTCATAGAAGAGGCTCTGTATGTGGCAAACTAAACATTTTACTAGTATTTTAGATCAGTTTTTTACTCAACGATCTGATGAAAGTCTCTTTCTTTTTCGTTTATTCTTCCTTCTTGTTGCAGGTATTTGAGTGAAATAGGAGAGTTACAGATCTTGAGTAATGAGGATGACATAGTGATCCCATTGAAGGACTTGTATGAGAAAATGGCAGAGGAAAAAAGCGGTTGCTCTTGGGATAACTATGAGGTTTATAGATACTTAAAGGGTCTAGGTTACATCCTAGGCAGGAATGGAATTTCTTGGACGTTAAAGGATGCTGCAATTACGAGACCAAATGGTGAAGAAGAGTCAGCTTGTGCAGGTGAATGTCTTGAAGACAAGGATACTGTAACTAAACTCTTGGGAGATATGCAGATTTGTGATGCAAAAGCTGTGTTTGACGTGTATCTACCAAACAGCCGGTTCAAGAAGTCTTCTCCTGGTGAACCGAGCTTTGTAGCTTGCTTCTCTGGGTAAGCGTTGTTAGTTCGAACTATGAATGCAAGTTTTTAATTACACGTCTTTCTAAATATACTCATCCTCTTTTACAGGGACTCTCCACCAAGCAAAGAAGATATTAAAGTCCTGCAAAAGCGCATAGCTGCACCATTAATGTTCTGTCATGTCGCTCAGGGCCGTGCCAGTTTCTTTTCTTTCAGTTCCATAGACCTTCCTGTCTTACCATAAAATGTAACAAAAAAAACCGGAATAGTCTTGTATTTTTTAGACAAAGTCACGAATCAAACAGAGGGTTTACATACACTTGGAGTAACTTTGATGATGCGTATTTGATGAGGCAATATGTACAACTTTATGTTTTTCGACAAGGCATAGGAAGAATCTTGTAAAGGGCTTCAGAAAAAGAATGGAAAGAGGAAAGCTTCTTTGAGTGAGATTGCTTGTATCCTCGCACATAAAGATCTAAGGACCGCCAAGGTTTTTGAGGTCCTTTGCTTTAGCAAATCACTTGGGTATTATTGTTGGCAGTTTTGGAATTAAGTCCTCGTATGTTCCTTTTATCGTGTTTTCTGCAACTCCAGTGGCTTCTATTATACCTGCAACTCATTATGTGTCAATATATTAGAGAAAGAGAAGATCTGATCAGACTTTGCTTTAAGGCTTGCTATGTAGATGGAGATTTAAATGTGACCTTTGAGCAGCTTCTTCTCATAAGAAAGCAATGGCATATACGACTCCTGCAGCAACTGATACAGGAGACCTACGGTTGCAATAAGTAGAAATATGGTTTTTTAAGTCTACTGCATCATATAATGAAGTTGCCCAATAGTAATATAATCATAAGTTTCAAATTCCGATGACAACATATGTTTGTATATGGTATCCATCGACTACAAATGTAAATTCAACATACACAAAGAAAACACTATATTGGAAAATGTTATTAGAGCATTACAAGAGGGAACACTTGGTGTGTTCTTAAGGGTTTTAAAATAATAAAAATGTTAAATAGTGGATACAACTGTTCTTAAAATTATAAAAACTGTTCTTCAGGAAGAACAGTTTGTATGATAAATTAGAACTGGTCTACCACTGTTCACCTTATTTACTATTTTTAAATCCTAAGAACACACTCAAAAGTTCCCCTGCATATGGTCTTACAATGACCAGACCATCACCCAATTGATTATTGAATGTGATCACATAATGGTAACTGGTAACACATCCTCAGTAGTAAATATTATATACCGTTATTTAACGAGGCGATGGTGATGGGCCAACAGCTGACCATGCCCATCAATTTATTCGTTTGCGTAAATCACGAATATTTTCTTCACCTCAATTTAAGGTTTCCAATGAAAATAGTACATTTACTATCACACCAATACGAAATTACCAATTAAACTATATATAAAATGCATAATACAAATCAGTCTTAACAGTTTTAAAAGAAATATTAGGTGGAAGCAAGGATTTATACTCTCTGTGTTCCTTAAAGATTGATGTTCTAGCTTTTGTTGTTTGTTCCACAAAAATTAATTTTCTAACATTTTTATTTTATTTTTATTGACTTATAATAATAAATTGTAAATTTCAAGATACAATGATTATAAATCATTAACTTTCTTAGACTATTATTGGTTGATAATAACTAAAAATATTTTTGATTAAAAACAATGTTAAAATAATTAAACAATGATTGAGTTCTTAATATGTGTGAAAATTCCAAAACATCAAACTATTAGGAACAGAGAGAGTATATTTCATTGTAATTTAATTATAATAAATTATGGGAGACTCACAAAAATGCCCCTTTTCCAATACCCCTTTTCAAAAATGCCCCCTATGGATGTCCATTTTTAAAAATACCCCTTTTATGTACAAAATGACTAAATTACCCTTCTTTAATAAAAGATATCATAAATATATAAAGAAATATAACAAAATTAGGTCCACAAAATACAAAATATTTTTTGGCGGGAAAAGTGATCCCCCAATTTTTCCCGCCAAAACACTTGTAAAAATTTGTAAAAACTTTAAAATACCTTGTAAAATTTTCCCGTAAAATTTTTTCCCGCCAAAAAATTTTCCCGCCAAAAAATTTTTTTTGCGGGAAAAGTGATTCCGCAATTTTTTTGCCGTTAAATTTTTGGCGGGAAAATTTTTCCCGCCAAAAATTTACAAAGTATTTTAAAGGTTTTTTACAAGGTATTTATAAGGTTTTACAATGTATTTTAAAAGGTTTTACAACGTATTTACAAGGTATTTATAAGATATTATAAGATTTTACAAGCTATTTTATAAGGTTTTACAAGTATAAGGTTTTACAAATTTTTTATAAGGTTTTACAAGTTATAAATAACTTATAAAACCTTTAAAGTACCTTGTAAAACCTTTTAAAATACATTGTAAAACTTTACAAAACACTTGTAAATACCTTGTAAAAAACCTTTAAAATACCTTGTAAATTTTTCCCGCCAAAAATTTTCCCGCCAAAAAAATTTCGCAAAAAAAATTGCGGAATCACTTTTCCCGCAAAAAAAATTTTTTGGCGGGAAAATTTTTTGGCGGGAAAAATTTTTACGGGAAAATTTTACAAGGTTTTTTAAAGGTTTTTACAAGTGTTTTGGCGGGAAAATTGCGGGATCACTTTTCCCGCCAAAAAATATTTTGTATTTTGTGGACCTAATTTTGTTTCAAATAAGGGTAAAATAGTCATTAAAAATTAAAAGAGGGCAAACTTAAAAATGGACTCTCAAAGGGGACATTTTTGAAAAGAGATATTGAAAAAGAGGCATTTTTAACAATTTCTCATAAATTAATAACCATAATTTACTTTGGATTTCATTTCACTCTTATAAAAAAAATTCAAATTTAGGAAAAATAAGAATATTAGTTATAACTAATAAAGCAATAATTAAGGAAGTACAATGAGAAGAGGAAAAAAAAGAAAGAGTAAAAGCAGTTCCATCCTCTTCTTTGACACGTCTCTCATTGTTTCCACTTTCCATCAGCTGACGAAAGAAACTCGATGAAAACAAAACAAATAAAATTGATACTTTAAAGAAATTTGAAAACATCCTCTCTCTCAAAAGTCTCTCCTTCTCTGTTTCTCTCTTGAAGTAAGAGAAAGCACCATCATAATAACCCAGCCCTCTGTTTTTTTCTTCTGGGTCACCTGATTCTTAGTCAGAGCATCAAAAGTCGATCAGAGGCATCGTAAAAATCAAAACTTTGCTTGTTGGTTTCTTCTTTTGTTCTACAGAAAATGGTTCAATACAAGAGACTAATCAAAAAAGGGGAAAAGCTTAGACTTTCAGTAAAAGAAGAAGGTGGCTCCGGTGCCAACGTCGTCGCCGTCTCCGGCGGTGGCTACTCAAAGACAACTAAACAGAAGATTCTCTTTATTATCTTTCTCTCTTTACTCTCATGCTGTTACATCTTCAGCTTTTCCTCTTTCTCTCTTCTAGGTAAAATCACCTTATTCGTAATATCTTTCATTAATTATTTTCTAGATTTTCTCATAACTTCTTCGATTGTGAACTTTCTTGTGCAGATGCTTTTAGCAGAGAGGTTAAAGGATTTGGTCCTTATGAATTGTTCATTGCACCTCTTTGTTCAGGAACCTCAAATGGTATATTATATCTTTTGAAATCTCTTCTTTCATCTAAAACCTGTTTTTAATTCTAACAAACTCTGTTTAATTATATATCTCAATTGCAGGAACAATTTGTTGTGACAGAACCGGTTTTAGATCCGACGTTTGTATCATGAAAGGAGATGTTAGGACACACTCTGCTTCTTCATCAGTCTTCCTCTTCACGTCCCTCAAAAACAAGATAACGATCACTGGAAAGATCAAGCCTTACACTAGAAAATGGGAAACTAGTGTGATGCAAACAGTTCAACAACTCAATCTCGTTTACAGAGATGAAAAAAACAATTATTTAGTCTCTGTTGATGAACATAATAACAACATCTGCGATGTGTTCTATAACGTTCCTGCTGTGTTTTTCTCAACAGGTGGATATACCGGAAATGTTTACCATGAATTCAACGACGGAATCATCCCTTTGTTCATCACTTCACATCATTTCAACAAGAAGGTTGTGTTTGTGATTGTTGAGTATCATAGTTGGTGGGTTATGAAATATGGAGATATCGTTTCTCAGCTATCCGATTATCCTCCTGTCGACTTTAATGGCGACAAGAGAACGCAATGTTTCAAGGAAGCTATTGTGGGATTGAAGATTCACGACGAGTTAACCGTTGATTCGTCGTTGATGCTTGGGAATAAAACGATTCTTGATTTCAGAAATGTGTTGAATCAGGCTTATTGGCCGCGTATCCGTGGATTGAGTCAAGAGGAAGAACTCGAGGCAGCAAACAAGACCGGTAAAAGGGTTCAAGAAGACGGTTTCAAGAAACCGAAATTGGTGATTCTGTCGAGAAATGGATCGAGAGAGATACTCAATGATGGTCTTTTGGTGGCATTAGCCGAGGAAATCGGATTCATCGTTTATGTTTTGAGACCGGATAAAACAACAGAGCTGGCAAAAATCTACAAATGTTTGAATTCTAGCGATGTGATGATCGGTGTTCACGGAGCTGCAATGACACATTTCCTTTTCATGAAACCGAAAACTGTCTTTATACAGATTATACCAATAGGAACCGAATGGGCAGCTGAGACTTACTATGGAAAACCAGCCAAGAAGATGAGATTGAAGTACATTGGTTACAAGATTAAACCGAAAGAGAGCTCTTTATATGATGAATATGGCAAAGATGATCCCATAATCCGAGATCCTAAGAGTTTTACTCAAAAAGGATGGGACTACACTAAGAAGATTTATCTCGAGCGCCAGAACGTGAAGCTTGATTTGAAAAGATTCAGGAAACCGTTGTCTCGTGCTTACGATTTCTCGATGAAGCGAATTGGACCGGTGTATAGCAGTCACAAACCGGATGTTACTAATTAAACCGAGTTTGAGATTGTATAAACTAGTTTTGGAGATGTAAATATTTTGTACAGAGAATTTTTTTTTTTTTTTTGGTCAAAGTAGAGAGAATGCATATATTTTCTTTTGCGTCGTAGCTTTTAATATAAGCTTTTGTTCTGTATAGAATACCAACTAAAATTTAGAGGAGAATACCAACTAAACCGAGTTTTTCACTCATTTGTCAATGACTTCAAACCACACCCAACTGGGTCTAAGGGCCCAAATATTATTTTCCCTTATAGGCCCAAATCCCCAAACGTACTAATCTTTGATAATTCCTCCATACATCTTTTTACAATTTTGAATTTTGTGTGTTTACGAAGTAAAACACCGAGATTTGCGTACTGTAGATAGATCTCTATTTGTTAAGATTTTTTTTTCGTTTCTATTTGATAAGATTAATAAATTCAACTATAATTTTAGTTTATTGTACCTTGTTATAATTATCATCAAATTTCATTGTTTTTTCATAAACAAATATGATTAAAATTAATCTAGAAGTTATGGAAACAAATTGCATGTAACTACGACAAGTGGCTCATTCTCTTTTCTAGTATGTTCCGTTACAGAAGTGTCTGGTTATTGGTTAATGAAAGGAAACAATAACTTTCTTTTTTATTTTATTTTTGTACACAAACCAACCTTTGTATAAGTAATATCCCAAAACGGTAAAAAAAAAAAAAAAAAAAAAAAAAAAAAGAAAAAAAAAAAACCAAAACGGTTTCTTATTATATATTTATTTACGATCCTACCTAAGTATTTTTAGTATATTATTTATTATTTTCTAGTCTAGTATCAATTTCAATTTTGGAAAAGGGAGAATATTGACCAAGTATGAAAAGAGCACCATTAAATGACCTAACACTATATTTAGAAGCACGCATCTGAATTATTTACACTGCAAAACAAAATGTTGAGCTGTATTTATATTTACTTAAAACTTCCATATTTATACAAAAATATTTGCTTCACAATATTCACGACGGAACTAATTAATTTTATTTTCTATTAATATATGGATAATTCCAAAATACAGTTTAAATTCTCTAAATATAATTTTGGTTACAATAGAAAGTCTTCTTAAAAAAGTGATATTTTTCTTTTACTTAAAATACAACAAACTCGGTTTGGAGGGGAAAGTAATCTTCCTTGTGAGATTTTACTATCTATAGAAACGTTAAAGCCACACCTTTTGCTTTTCTTATCATATCCTTCTTCAAATAAGGCCACGTTTGGCCATTCTACTAGATCTCAACCAAAAAAAAAAGAAACAAGATCTCAACCAAAAAGAAAACAAAGTTAAAGAGAAAAAAAAAAACACAGTAGTTATTTCATATATCTTTTTAAAGATATGAAAACTTCAGTTATTAAATAAACATGGTATACAAAATAACTAAAAATAAACAAACACTATAATAAAATGAAACATTATAGTTGATCAAATATATTTCCTTAATATACGGTCAACTTTATTTGACTATATATAAAGCACATTTCTTTAAAGCAATAAAAATATGAAATTATGGTAGATTTAAGTTTTTTAGAAACGTAATAAAAAGCATGACCTAAAAGCAAAGCCAAAAAAGAAAACCCTAGAAAGAAAAAAAAAGGGAGGCGATATAAGAAAAAAGAGAAGAGATCCAAAACGAAAACAAGGCGTTATAAAAGGGAAGAAGTTCCAAAAGAAGAAAACAGCCACTCACACCAAGCAAAGCAAATTAGCAAAGCCACCAAATATGGAAAATTGCTACTTATAGTAACTCCATATTTTTATATAATACCCTAATTTTGGTCCTAATTTTCCTTCCTTAGCCCCTTTCCCAATTGTCTCTCATATATTTGATCAATTTCTAAAGAAAACCCATTTGTACTAGTTCTCCTATATATACAAAATCTTTCTCAATCTCTCTACTTGTTTCCTCTGTTCTCATCTCTTCTCTCTATCTCTTCTTTACCCTGTTTTTTTTTTTATTCTACAGAGCCCAGATTGATTGATTTTGTTGTTCAGAGAGATATGGGGAGAGGAAGGATTGAGATTAAGAAGATTGAGAATGTCAACAGTCGTCAAGTCACTTTCTCTAAACGACGAAACGGTTTGATGAAGAAGGCTAAAGAGCTTTCGATTCTCTGTGACGCCGAGGTTGCTCTTATCATCTTCTCCAGCACCGGCAAGATTTACGATTTCTCCAGCGGCTGGTAACTTATCATCATCATCTCATGATTTTGTGTTTTTCTTTTTTTCTGGGGAAATAAAAAGATTTGCTTTTTTGGGTTTTTGTGTGTAAAGCAATTGAAAACAGAGCAAACCCTGTTTATATAGTCTCGATGATGCTAATCTGGCTAAATCTTGAGGTTGATGATGAAATCTTTTTGATGGGTTTAAGGTTTGGAGAATTGAGATTAGGATTTTTGCAATCGGATTAGTTTGTGAGTTTTATAAACCCTAACTGTTGAAAGAAACTGCAATTTGGTACTATCTTTTGGTATATCAGTTGTTAGAATCTGAAAGATCGTTAATTTCTAAGATTATAAGACCATAGAAGAGTTTATTTGTTTGGGAATTGGTGTGTTTATCGCATCTTTGTGAAGAAATTGAGAATGCAGGAGTTGAGATTTATGATTTTTTTTCTGTAATGATCAAACCACTTAAGGGGTTTTACTAACTGAGAGTTTTGTTCAATTTGTGAAGCATGGAGCAAATTCTTTCCAGATATGGATACACTACTGCGTCTACTGAGCATAAACAAAGAGAAAAACAACTTCTAATTTGTGCTTCACATGAAAATGAAGCTGTGGTAAGCAGAGATTCTCTGCCAAGAACTTTTGTATCCCTTTCAAGTTTTGGTTTATCTTACATGGTATTCGTTGTTGCAGTTGCGAAATGATGATTCTGTGAAGGGAGAACTTGAAAGATTACAGCTTGCAATTGAGTATGTATCTCACTGGAAAAACAAATTGTGTTTGTTCTTGTTTAAAGTTTTGGTCTTTCATTCTTGTTCATCGTTTTTTGTCTATTTGTTCCTGAACAGGAGACTGAAGGGTAAGGCACTTGACGGTATGAGTTTCCCGGATCTTATTTCTCTTGAAAACCAGTTGAACGAGAGCTTGCATAGTGTTAAAGATCAAAAGGTGAAGACAATATTAATTTATCAAACATAGAGAGACAATTTTTGATTAATTCCTGACTTGAAAAGTTCTCTTTTGATTCAGACACAAATCCTGCTCAACCAGATTGAAAAATCCAGGTTACAGGTACGAACAGAGCTCCTCAGATGTCAGAATCATTTATATTATCAATTCGTATACAATGTTGAATCTCAATATTCTTGTTTTTGTTTCCTTGTCATTGTTAGGAGAAAAGAGCATTGGAAGAAAACCAAATCTTGCGCAAACAGGTAAAGACTCATCAAATCCTTAAATTAGCTTGGTCTTGTCTTCAGTCTTCACCAATCATAACTGAGTTCAATTCTAATTTGCCCTCAGGTAGAGCTGTTGGGGAGAGGTTCAGGACCAAAAGTGTTGAACGAAAGGCCTCAAGTTTCTAGCCCAGAAGCCGATCCCGAGAGCTCTTCATCAGAGGAGGATGAGAATGACAACGAGGAGCACCATTCCGAGACTTCCTTGCAGTTGGGGTAAACTGCAAACAAAACCCTAGCTTCTGTTACAAGCTTTTATTGTCTCTGAGAATTCTACAAACTTGTTGGTTTTATCTTTCTTAGGTTGTCGTCGACGGGGTATTGCACAAAGAGAAAGAAGCCGAAGATCGAACTGGTCTGCGATAACTCTGGGAGTCAAGTGGCTTCTGATTGATGGAATCGATTATTCTTCTAATCCTGGTGTTTAGGGTCTTCTCTGTGTATCTTCTTGTTCCGGGCTGTTCTTTTGCTTTATTTCATCTCAAGTAGAGTTTTCTTAATGTTTAGGTGAACATTTTTCCTCAATCGAGAAGGATTTGATCAAATCAATAACATTAGATTTTCTTAGTTAAAGTTGCCAACGCACCACACAATATGTGTGATGAATTTACATTTTCTATACAGATTTTCAGTGAAGTCAAGAAACATAAGACCAACTACACACACTTATAATGCCACTACATTAGGATGATTAAGCATTATTGAAAATATAAGTTTGGTGAATAGAGAGTTAAAAGAGTAAATGCTCCTAGACATGGTTAGTCAATTGCAGATGATTTATTCAGGTCAGGTCAGCAAGAAAATGTGATCACTTAGCAAATCTGGGCTGCATAAACTCGTCGACAATAAACGGAAGCGTCTTACAAACTTTTTTACGGCCCACTTCTTTAATTGGGCCAACAATGTTTTAGTTTGGGCTTTTCTAAAAGGATGATCTGAAATGTGTCTGGCATTTAAGGCCACCGACAATTCAAAGGTCGCCGACGGCTTAGAAAGAGGCTGCTCAGATCATCACCAGACCCATACAATAAATATTTATGTTTAGAGAAATAAATCACCAGAGGGTTGACAAGCGGCAATAAGTACATGTTACTTTTCTTGTCAGTAAGTACAACAACAGTACAAGTTTTTCTATAGTGGACACTACTCGTATTTAGTAATGCAGAAAACTCTTTACAAATATGGATATTCTTCAGAGAAAGCAGCTGGTTTGACTGAAAATTAGAAAATGTTAGTCGTCTAGTAATCTCTATACTATTAAAAGAGAATTACAAATGAAAATGAGTTGGGTTAAAATCATAAAATTGACCCGAAATTCTGAAATTGGATCTTTGAAATTTTTTTGGAATACAAATTTGAATTAATAATGAAAAATCGAAATAAAATAAAATCTTATTGTACTTATGGTAACTAATAATAAAAGCATATTCCGAACAATATTATACATTAATTACATATAATAAATTTGTTCATATATTTTTGGGACTAATTCCATAACAATCAACGTATTGTCATTAATTTCGCTCATTTTAGCCAATTATCATTAATTGAAAGATATTTTATTTGCTTCTAAGGATTTCTAGAAAATTTATCACAAATAACCCATCTGTTTTATAAATTAAATTGATATTTTTATTTTGGTTGTGTAAATTAAATAAATATTTTTATTTTGATCGTGTAAATTAAATAGATATGAAATCTATGTAACTAATTTTAATTTAATTAGATTAAATCGAAATTATGATATTTTCATACCTATAGCTTACCAAAGAAGTTTAATTTTCAATTTATAAAGATTTTTTGAATATGATTTTAGAATTATTCAACAAGATGATAAGTATTTATTAAATTTTGTGAATCATGAAAAATAATAATTAATTTTTAATCATTATACTTCATCTTTCAATCTCTCATCTAACAAATAAGATACATATTCTATTATTACTATGTCCAAACTTCATTTTGTTGTATGACTAAATAATATTCCCATTAGAACTGTCAAAGTGAGTTGATTCGTCCCGTTGAGTCCGTTTTGCGATAGACAAAAAATATTTTGACTTGTGTTAGTCGGTCCGCACAACCCGCGGGTAGCATACATGAAATACAAACTCGTCCCACGAATGTATGCGGATTTGCGGGATTGTCCATGGATTTTGTTTAAATAATTTTAAAGTAACCAAAATTTAAAATACTTCTAAAATAAATAAATAAATAAAATTACTATTAAAAGTTTGTTTAAATTACCACATGTTGAATAAATTATAATTTTATCAATAAATACTAATATGCATACTGATCCGCCAACCCGCGGATGAAAACCAATTAAACCTATGACCCACTGCGAATTAATCCATGTGGTCCGCTTATTTGCGGGTTTAATATATTTCCCCAAATCTGCCCCATAGTGACATGATGTGGGCTCGACCCGCGGTTTTTGACATATTTTGACTGCTCTAATTCCCATGAATCGTCTAATTTTAAATTTTAAAACACAAAATTCTATTTTGTAAATCATAATTAATACGATGGGTATATTTATAAACAATTGTACATTTTCTCTACAATTCGTTATTATGAATATTTATAAGTATACTACACGATTCGTTCTACTAAAGAACACATACAATATTAAACGCAACGTATGTAAACCAATATTCTGCGGGTCCGATCCTAGTTATATAAACATTTAGGAATACAAAAGGGTGATGACTAGTCGACATAAAAATTGGAAATGAGTCTAAATGACGAAATAATTAAAGAAATGTGGGAAAGAAAGAGAATAATAAGCACAAGTCCCGGACCTAAAAACGGAAAATCAGAAACGCCACGTGTGCAGGAGCTTGAAGAGAAGGTTCCGATGAGAATGAGATCCACCACCGTCATCAACACACACACACTTGTTCTCACGGAGTCCCCAACAAAAGTCAAATCACCGTTCACTTTATTTACATGTTTAATAGACCCATTACTCTTATTCATTATTACGAGACACTTCCGCATTTCTCCACCGTCCGATCACTGATCCTAGCTGTAATCAAGGGGGCAGATTTAATGAAGTGGGGCTATGATGAGTAACTGCCTTCTTCACGTATCCGGGCATTTATTGCTTTCTTCCAAGTATTTTGCCATTTTTGGTTTATTATAGGATGATTAATGATCCCAAAACTCTTTCATAAACTAATTTTGGTTAGATACGATTGCTTTGTTTGTTTTTAGGTCGTTGAAAACTACTCCCAAAACTCTTTCATAAACTAATTTTGGAGTAGTATTTACATTGGTCAAAAAAAGCATGTTTGAGATTTTCTATTTAGTCATGATCAGTAAAATTATAAATTCGATCAATTTATATGTCCGCGTTTACATTATCTTTTTTTTTTTTTTTTTTTACATTGTTAACATATACTCCAAAATCAACGATTACAATTTTCGATTTTTATATACTTGTAATATTCATTAAATTCCAGAAATTACTCACAATTTATTAAGAGGATGTTGCTAAGAATTCAACCCCCATTTCAGTAGTACTCAACATTCAACTGCATTCAACCGAATCTTTTGGCTTCAATTACTATTTCCATTACAATTTGTCCAATGTAAAACGATTTTTACACTAACCAATAAATACTCCATGTAAAAGAGCTTCAGAAATCCGAATCGTAATGCAACTTAACCGGTCAATGTAATTATTTACATACAGAAAAAGTAGAGTGAGAACGGTCAAACTTTGTTTTCTTAAAAAGAAAATTAGGCACATCCTTTGAAAAAATCTGGTTTAATTAGTACTATACACATAAGTACCTCTCTTTAAAAGCCTTGATACACTGAATTTAATAAGGAAGGTTCTCACTTCCCATTAATATGAATTTATCATTTTTTTTTTAATAGGAAGCACATTGCGCAATAAACATGTGATCGTATTCATAACTAAAGTAAAGGCAACATACCATAAAAGTAAAACTAACCTCTTATTAGTCTTTAATTATTTACTTCTTTTTTCTTAACACAAGAGCTTAAAATATAACAATAATATCCAATTATTTCTAAAAATGTTAAATGTTAACTACTGTATATTTGTGAATATCTCAGTTTATTTACATTTATCTACAAATGTATAACAATAATATCCAATTATTTCTAAAAATGTTAAATGTTAACTACTGTATTTATCTTAAACTTAACAAACTTAGATTTAGTTGTAAATCTCAATATAGATTTTTGGATCTTCTAACTTCACATTTTTAGATTCTCTTATTCTGTGAAAGTTAATAATAACTTCCTCTTTAACTTTTTATTATACTTATTTGAAGTTAAATTTAAAATTCGACATCATGGGGTCGTTAATTAAAAACATCCCTTGATTTAATATCCACCCACATTTGTTGTCGTTCCAAAAAAATAATCTGACCCGGAAGACCCGACCCGGCTATCCTTTTCGTTGTTATCTTCATTAAAATAAATCAAACAGAAGAAATAATTTTGATGCAAAAAACCAAAAAAGCCAAAATTCGAGAAGAAAGCGAAAAAGAAAATGTTCTCAGTCTCAGCCTCTCTTCACCACTAACCCAGAAGAATTCTGAGAGAGAGAGAGAGAGAGAGAATCAATGGGTTTGATATCAGCAAAAGAGACGAAGAACAACAACAGTAGAGGAATGGGTTTGCTCTTAGTCTTCTTCCCCGACCACCACAACGACGACTCTCCTTCTTCCTCTTCCTCTTCTCCTTCTCCGGCAACAACTCTCTTCCGCTCCAGATCTTCTCGTCTTCTCCTCTCCAAAGCTCAATCCACAATCTCAATCTGCATCCTCCTCCTCTTCCTCACTCTCTTCCTCTTCACTCTCTCCACCTTCGAACCTTCCTCTGGCTTTCCCGCCGTTTCTTCTCGTCCTCACCGTCGATTTCTCCTCAATCGCGACATCTCCGGCTCTGAATCTCGTCGTCGTTATAACCGATTCGCTCTCCAAGGAATGGGTACTCTGTTTCTCAGAGGAACCAAGAGCATGCACGATTTGATTGTTGCTCATGTAGCTTCCGATACGACGGAAGACGATCTCCGTCTCTTCATGCGGTTGCTTCACCGCTCCGGAGTCACTTCCAAATCCGACGTCGTTCTACTCTTCAATTCAGGTTCGAGATTCGTCGAATTGATCGAAGAAGAGAACGACTCCTTCTTAAAACTCGTTGATGTTCATCGGAATTCGAATTCGTCGAATCAAATCGACTCCGTTTGGGGATTTAATCTGGCGAATTTCATGAAGAAGCAATCGAGCAAGAAGGAGACATCATCATCGTCATCAGAGCCAATTTGGGGGAAGAAGACTCATCGAGCGAATAATTTCAACGATTCGTCGTCATTGAACAACTCGACCGAGTCAACCGAGTTGTTGACTCATGGCTCAGTAGTGGGTTTCGACGTGACTGAGTTGGATCCTGAAAACTCGCTATCCGGGTTCATGGATCACGTTCCGATAAGCTTGAGAAGATGGGCGTGTTACCCAATGCTGCTTGGTCGAGTAAGACGCAATTTCAAACACGTTATGCTCGTGGACGCTAAAACCTCCTTGTTCCTCGGTGACCCGTTAACCCGGATTCGTAACCGGAGCCCCGAGTCAGTCCTCTTCTTTTCTAAACACAGTAGTAGCAAGAAAAGCTCCGAGGTTAATCCGGCGATTTTGATCGGTGGAGCTAAAGGAATCAGGAGATTAGCTAGCTCCATGCACACTGAGATTGTGAGAGCGACGATTCAGCAGCAGCATAAGAAGAAGAACTCGGTTACGGAATCGGTGGTTCTGAGTCAACTTGTTGGGAATGTGCACATGACGAAGAATTTTGAGGTGGTTACGAGTGAGTCGGTGGTACCGGAAGCGAGTTCACTGGCTGAGTTAAGGACGAGAAACTCGGCGGCTTCGTCGATAAAGAATCATGATATAATACAACGAGGTGGTGGTAATAGTAATCATATTATTGATATTATTATGAAACGTATTTGTTCTTGTGAATTAGATTCTTCTGTTTATAATTACTGTTAGCATTATTAAAATTACAAAAGAAAAAAATAGGGAAATTTTTATTTTGTGTTCGAGATTTTTGTACACATTTGACATTTGTTATGTTGTTAGATTTTTTATTTTTCACGGATGTTCTATTAGTGTGTCCACGATGTATTCGTTATTGATTTGGTCTCCTTCGATATAATCATTTGATAAAATCAGGAAAATACGATTGTTTTGGATTTATACCGGAAATGTCGGTAATGGACCATTTTTTGTATTTATTTATTTTGTTAGAAACCTCGAAATTATTTTCTTCTGGATACTCCTTCCGTTTCGGTTTAGTTGTCGTTTTAGGATTTAAATTTTGTTTTATAATAGTTGTCGTTTTAGGTTTTCAATGCAAATGTTTGGTGAAAATTTCAGTTTTATCTCTAATGTTTTAATGTTTTTCCAATGAAATTTACTATAAAATATATTAATAAAGGATAAAACAGAAAATTTAATATTTTTCTTAATTTGTGTGAAAAAACTTTAAACGATAACTAAAACGAAACGGAGAGAGTATAATTGATTCTCAGTATGTAGAGAAACTCCACAAAATTTGATTCCTAACGATGTGGGCTACAAATATCTGATTGTAACGGAACATATATATTTTTAAAATACCATGTATTAAATAAAATAGACTATTGCTTATATTTTGTTTTTCAGATAGCATAATTTTAGAAAGTACAAAGAAAATCTGAATACAGCAGAACAAAAATCCCAATACATCATAATACATTCAAAACAAAAGTTTAGATAACATACCGCGATAACCTATATGACTCGGGCTAAATAATCAGTCTACGAAAGGAGGCCTTTACAAGACAATTAGTCAATTATGATGATGATGATATCACATGTTTCATAATTAGAAATTTTAATTACTATATTGATTTGTTTTTGTTGGTATAAAGACACACGTCGCATGTGTTTACTTTGTCTTTTGAGCTGGTTAAAGTCAATTTGCCCACCACTTATATTTTTGTCTAACACTAAAACTTTAGAAAACGTCTTTTGTTCTTTCTTCAATTATTGAAACCTATTATTTTAACAAAACAATAATGCCATCACGAGATTCATCGTTGGAATCGGATTCTCCTATCTTCCCAATTACTATCATCGAAGCCTCAAAGGTGGTAGTGACATAAACACATAAATCAAAAAGCTCATCGTCTAATCACTTTATTCGGTTGAAACTTTTTATCTCCACTCATTACAGTCACTAGTTATATATATCATTTTCGTTGTTGTTGAAAACATTAGTTCTACACTCATTCATTGTATAATGGTCAAAACTTCGTCCAATTAGATATAATAATACCTTGGATTTTGATACTTAACAATTCTTTTATAAATCCATCCAAATTCATTCCAAATTAAATATTTTAAAAAATAGAGGAGATTTCAATTCTCGTCTTGATGAATAACATATGGTTTTCAAAGTAAATATTGAATAGCAACAAGATGTGGTTAATTATATCCAAATAAGATTTAAGTTTATTTCGAATCACACATTGTAGATTAAACATATAGTAATAGTGGAAGCTTCTTGGTGTATTGGTTGACCAAGGGTTGATTAATGTTTCTACATCAAGAGGTTTGAGGTTCGAGTCCTAGATATTGCGATTTATTAACAAATTTGCAGATTAATAGAGGCAAGTATGCAGGAGATCTCCAGCGATGTACAATTATAGCCGTTCGCCAGGATTCTACGCAGAGAAAGAAATGTCGCCAGGTCATGGATCATTGAAGGTATTCATCAAGATTATGAAGAAGGAAGTGTAGTCTGTCGTAGATCTAATAAAGGTCGGAAGGAATTGTCAGTTGTAGAATCGTCTATGTAACAGTTTTCATAATTTACAATTAATAATAAATCTAGACGATAAAAAAAAAAACATATAGTAATAGTATCATAATGTAAATCACTAATTGTTGTGGATATAGATGAAGTCAGTATCTTTGTATGTCCACACACATTAAAGGCGTGAGGTTGTGAAAAGAAAGATTATCAACAACAAAAGAAAACAAAGGAGAAAGACATTAAAAAAATACAAAAGTGGGGTTCTTTCAAGGAGTAGCAAGTTAAGTCTCTCTACTACAATGGCTTCATTTAGAAGCCAAGAATTCACATTTATCCATAACAAGCGTGCTTTGCTTTTTCTTTATTTTACCATTTCAACGACGTTAACTATTTTACTCAAAAAGTAGTCTAGTTCATTAATCAAATACTATCGTATTGATCAATCACTCTATAGTCTCTGTATTCAAAACATTAATTTTTAATGTATTGAAAAACACTTTTAGTTGATGTTGGAGTTTTCTAATGAGCTTTGTATACATGGCAAGTTATGGGAGCTTCAAACCTTGGATTTTAAATTTTTTTAGTTTTCTTACAAAAGAAGAAGAGGAACCATAACTTTAATTAAATTAAAGATGGCGCAGCCGGGACTTTATTTCTTTAATAGTAGAACACTGACAAGTGACAACATGATAAAATTCATTTAATGAATTTGTGAAGCTGTTTGTTAGAAATAAAGTTAAATTTTCTGAAAGAATACATTTTTGGTAATGGAGGGTTTTGTTCGTACTACTTATGTCATACGATCCAGCATGATGAAAATAACATTCTTCTAATAACATTAATATGTTATATTATATGCATGTTTATATATATATATATATATATATTTGTTGGCACATTGGCTACATATGTTAGTACTCAAAGTTAAGCAGAGGATTATAGGAAAATATGCATGTTTATTTAACATGTAAAATTAATCAAATACCGGTATATATTGATCAATCAGAGTATTAAATAATCTTTTTTTTTGTAAATCTTTTCATTTCATAGGAACTTTTTAAAAGTATTTTCCTTAAGAAACAAAAGTATACTCCTTCTGTTCTTAAAAGTTTGATGTTCTAGTGTTTTAGGTTTGTTCCACAAAGATTGGTTTTCTACATTTTTTTTTTGTTTTTAATTAATTGATATTAATAAATCGTAGATTTCATGATGTAATGATTATCTGTTTTAGATTACTATTAGTTCATAGTTTATTAAAAATATTTAATAAAAATAAATAATTAAACAATGATTGTTTATTAAAATATGTGAAATCTCTAAAAAGAACATAGGAAGTATTTGTTAAATAATTCATTATAGTATAAAAAAAGAGTAACGACAAAAAGGAACCGACACTCTTTCTTCCACACACGTGTCAATTGATCATTGGTCATATAGGTTTCATTTTCCTTTTGGAGTGTGGACCCTCTCGCTTAGGCAGAGAGTTCGTGCCGAGACTGATATGGCTGCTGCTGACCTGTCTCGTTCAAAGCGACGTCGTCGTTCAACATTGCCCATCTCAAAAAATTCACACGTAAATTCCAAAGATTGTTTTTATGGTCGATTCTTTAGATCATCATAGTAACGACGATTATAAACTTTTTTAAAATTAAACTTTTTAAAAACTAATGTTTTGAAGTTATAAGAAAAATCGATTTTAGATAAAACACATGTAAGTTAATGGTTTTTGTTAGTGTTTTTTTTTTTTTGCCAAATGGTTTTTGTTGGTGTTATCAGAATATCAGTCGGGTTCTGACTTCTGACAGTTCAATAAACATAATAAGTGTGTTTAATGGGATTCTTACGTTGTTTATGGTTTAATTTCGTTTGTTATCTTTGTGTAACTACTAACTAGCGAGACTATAATTGTGTAGCAAAAGCAAAAAGTCTTAAATATTCGTGTACGAAAAGTCACAAACTTAAGTAGATTTTGTGATGACAATCATTTTTTCCAAAAGAAGATTTAATATAAGCTCTTATACGTTTGTTTGAGTCCAACGAATCTTGTGTGTGTTTTATTCTCATTATTACCTTGGAAGATAATGCAAAATTGACGTAATCATTCTGATTCCCCAACTAATTTTGTTCCTTGATTTGTTGCACAATAAAAAGAAAAGATAGAAGAAAATGATACCAATTTGGTGGGAGACCAGGTCAGGCATAAATTTGGTTGTTGTTGCTCTATAAATTGCTTTCTTTTCTTCTCACTTCATGATTCTGATGAAATAATTTAACTGCATTTACTCCAACACACGTTTCTGTCATGTACTATGTGCAGCTTTGCTAGCAACATACATAGAAGTAGAACAACCAAATCAAATGGTGTCTCAATTGTCAAACGGTTCTAACACCGATATATTGATATTTCATGAGTTTACAAGTAGACAATGTTTTTATACAATCAAAGTAATGTGAAATCCCGACCAAAGAATTTACTAACCACCACCACACAACTCTCCTTACCCAAAAAAAATAAACCCCCAAAATAACGAAGACAAGTTTAAGACAAATCAATCATTACAATAACACACCAAATTGTGGTATGAATATGAAGAATCAAACCCAAAACCCACCCATGAGAAACCAAAACAATAAGAGGAAAAATGAAGGAACAAAAAAAAGGAACTGTTCATTGTCTTCATAGCTGCAGCGCTGAGGTCACTACATAACCAATAACACAATGGCAAATCGTGTCTTTGCTCTTAGTATATATTTGACATGGAGGATCATGAGATTTAAGGATGTTTGTGATGTTTCCACCTCCTATTTTTTTTTGAGAATCCTTAGAACAAGTCAAATTTCTTCTTCAGTAAATCTTGCTTCCATCTAGGCAATTTGTAGAATGCTTCTTTCTCCATCCCAAATACAGTCTTGAACTCTTCCTCAGACAAGTAAGCCTGAAAAATCGGTTTGAGGAATAAGAGACCAACAAATTAAGACAAGGTAAAACGCTAATTCGGCTCAATTGATTCACCTCTCTGCGTTTGAAGTCAATGCCTGTCACTGGTTTCCCAGATTTGGCTTGTAGCCGTTCGTAGGTGAAGGTTGCTCCAGTAGTTTCTACTTCAGAATCATCCTGCTTTGATTTTGCTTCCTCAGCACTCACTTCTGCGGCAGGTGAAACTTCCTCTTCCTCCTTGGCTTCAGAAGCTTCTTCGGAAGCCTCCACTTCTGAGAAAGCTTTCTCATCTTTTGCTTCAGCTGTACTCACAGTTATCAACGTATTCAAACCAAGGCCAAAAAGACGAAAAACAAGCTCACGATGTTTAATTTAAGCGATAGAAGAGTTCAAAATATGCTGACATAAATCACGTCTTGTATGGTTTGTACTTGCGAATATAAACCCTTTCACTCATCTGCAATAAATCAATACTGGTAAAGAACTTACCAGAAGGGCTGGTATCAGGTGATTTCTTCTTCTCAGCAGTGAGAACTTGGGAGAGAGCAGCCACTGCTGCTGCTCTTTGTGACGCCTGACTTGTCAATCCTGGTCTTCGGGGAGGTGACTTTGATGATGGTGAAGAATTGAATGCGGATGTTAAGGCGGCTAAAGCTTCAGCCCTTTGTCTTGGACCTCCTTGACTTCCATTTGATCTGTCTCGGCTCTGCAGTTAAAGAAATGAGCGTCTATGTCAACAGATCAAGAATATGGGACACTAGTAGCTGTGATTTGCTTCACATGTCACAGTTACGAAAAACGACTAGAACAACAAAGTTTAAATGCCAGGTTCTAATTGAATTTACATTCTGCGCCTAAGCTGAAAGGCAGTAAGCAAAAGCAGTTTCCAGCCAGATCTGTGCCTTAACCTCTAATATATCTAGGGATTTGAGACATTCATTATTTGATGGCAACTCAAAAGGTTTTCATAAATCTGAGAAATTCATGAGTCGGAACCCCAGAAAATGAGATCCAGAGCCTTTTTTCTTCATGAAAGTTCACATGATATGCCAATATCTTCGTATATGTATCCGAAAGAATCTAGTACAAAGTACAACATAAAAAAATGAGCTTAAGACTATTTACCGGAGAGCTTGTTCTCCCAGAAGAAGAATTAAATGCAGAAGTCAAGGCAGCTAAAGCAGCAGCCCTTTGCCTTGGCCCTTGGTTCCCACTGCTTGACTGATCCTGCAGCAGAAAGGTAAATTACAAACCAACGTTTCGAGGATTGTAATATAGTATATTTCAAAGCAGAGTCATCAACAGCAGTTTTTTCCCATCGTCAGATCTGTTCTTATCTGCTACGTTTAGATGCAAAAACAAGTATGTCGTGTCTCCAACTTTCCCCAGTAAGCATCACAACTAAGTGTTTACCTCCACAACGTGGTGTGTACCAAGTAATAATGCTGCCTTCTTTTGGAAGGAATTCCCTTGCACCTGTATGACAGGTAAACATACCAAAGCTAAATTTAATGTTCTGGCAGCTTTCTCATCAGTTTAATGTAAATCTTTCTTCCTCTATAAATGCAGAGCTTCCTCAGTTTGAATTAGTCTACTGGTCATTTTAAAAAAGGAGATGTGCACTATAACGTCATTCTATATTAGGGTGCTGAAAACAGAACTGGCATTTGCGTACAGTGTAACAAACTTAATTGCTTTTAAATGAGTATGTTCCCAAACCCTCTCTAACACAATCACATTAACTACCACCCTAATAAAAATAGACCCCTTTCTCATGCTAATAACCTAAAAGATATCTGCGAACAGAAAACCTTACAGTAGCTTTAGTAGGATCCCATGAAAAATAAGTGGTGAAGAAGCATGGTTCATTTCCCTCAGTGATTTTGTATAATGGAACTTTTGGAGACAACCCTTCCAGGGAACCAGCCAGATTTATGTATCTCTGCGCAAAACTGTAGAATAAGCATACAAGACAGAAAAGGAGGAGCAATAACTTATGCTTAGAAGCAAAATTGATGAAGCAAATTACTTGGCCAATCTCAAAGGCAGTTTGTTTTTCCTTGGGGTCCACACATTGACCAACCCAGACAAAAACTTCAGCATGAGTATCTAGTAAATGCATTTCCTCCGTCAAGAGGTCATCTTGATCAAAGTTGTGAATCTCTTCAACCTGTGCAAGGTAATGTTATAACATGCACACATATTGATAAAATAACGTTGAATATTTATCTAAATTCTCACCTGAAACTTTCCTGATGATCCATGTAGACACATTGAAAAGAAGAAGACAAAGTTAGAATATGCAAGTTTATCAACAACAATATGACCCTATTAGAGATGCTTCGAACTTCATAATTGATGTCTCGACTTTAATTACCTCTGTTGAAGGAGAAGGAGAACAAGTGAGGATCCCTGACAGTCTCAGAGGAAACCTTCTTGCTGGTGAAGTTCTGTTTTCCCCCAAGTGCAAACCAAAAGGACGAGCTCTCTGTCCCCTCTTTTGCGTGCTTGATAGTAATCCCAGGCTGACTTAGCAAGAACGAAGATGATTAAATTTACGAGTTAAAGAAATATAATAAGAAGTACGAGTGAGTTTTTACTACGTAGACAATTTCAGCTAAATTAAAATCAAAGATAACACCATTAGAAACTACCTTTAAGAATTCAGCAACTTTAGCAGCCAGTTCTTGCTGCTCATGCGTACTATGGTTTCCAACCCAAAGGAACATGGAAGTACCAGATTGCAAAAGGAAGCAGTCATAAGAGTTCAAAGAAGTTGCCACCTGCGGAAAGGATTGCACAAATGTCACAGACAATATGCTACAGAATACTGAAAGCAAAATGTAATATGCATCGTTCTTAATACAAACTAACAACATCTAGACATCATTTTCAGATTCTAACATTACACGAATAGGTAGCCAAGTTTTGAACATTGTAAGATAGAAAAAGCACACAGCAGGAGATAAAGTAAGGTAGAAAATTACAGCTTCAACTTGTAGTGCCTTATTATTGTGAACTCCAGTTCCAGATACTTGAATAAGTGCAATTGATTCGGGTGTGTAGGTTTCGTCTGATGAACCTTTCTCTGTCATGCTATTTTTGTAACCAGAGCTCAAACCACCCTAAAAGTTAGTGTAACTGTATCAATTACCAATATATTTTCTTGCAGCAACAATCATCTTCTATTAATAATCAAAAGAAATACCTTAAGGACAACCATATGTTGAAAAAGTGCAACAAATTGTGGAGGCTCTTTACCCTCAAATATACGGGCCTGCAAGAAGATCGAGTTATCCAACAATCTTATAGTGCTAGTGGCCATTACTTACAATAACTAAACATGGTACCTGCACTGGTCTTCCCTTCAAAGAATTTGTCATTGTGCTCGCTAGACGAACTGCTGTTTCTTGATCCTCCTAAACTCGGGAGAAAACAAAATTTAGATGGCTAAATATTTAACACGTTCAAATAGATACTTAAAGCCAAAAATTGAATAGATGAAATCTATCATAATATGTATCCAAACATTGAGCGCTACCTCAAAAGTCGAGAGGTAACAACTAATAACAATAAATTTGAATTTTGCAACATCTTGCTGCTTAAAAGATTGATACCCAAAAAGAAGATGAAATCATACAGACCCAACTAGGTTTCAAGCTTACTTATAAAATGTCTTACAAGATGCAGGCTTTGTAAATAAATTATGTCTTACTATCCTCTTTCCATTTATTAACAGAGGAGATAAAAATACTGATAAAAGAAACAGGGACTTCTTTTTTTTTTTTGGTCGGAGAAACAGGGACTTCTTGTTTATATAAATAAAAATATTAAAGATGCACCTTTTCCCATGATTACCTGATTACTATTCTTTCCAAACCAACAGCACAAGAAGTAGTCTTCTTTCCTTTCACCAGAATGGTAGGTATAAAGGACCAAATAGCAATCCCCAGAATAGAGTTTTCCGACATCATCTTTGGATAGAGGAGTCTTCGAGTTGCCATCAATGTACCAAACCTATTACATGAGCTTAATGAGTTCGAATGAAAATGACCAATTAGATTTAGCAAATAACAGCATAACAAGTCAGGAGATACAACACACCTCCAACTTTCCACCTCCTTCAAGCAATGGTGGAATATCTTCATTCACTGGTGTGCTTTTTGACAGGCCCTTTAACCCAACACCTTGTTGCTTAAGTAATGCTACACAATAGCAAAGTACCAAAGTAAGTCAGGGCAACAGATCACTCATTTTTTTTAGTGATTAGAGTATCAAAGCAATCTTTACCAGCGACTTTTCCTCGTCCTTCTTCGTTAGCAGGAGTTGCCGAGCCTGATGGCCAAGAGTCGAAGTTAGACTTGAAAGAATGGGGCTCATAACCTTGAATAACACGGGTTATGCGTGTTGCCTTTGGCCTATTTTCACTAGCAACAAAATCCTGGAGGAAAGTAAAAATGAGAACCAATGCTCAGATATTCTAAGGTTAAGCAAGTTAGACGATTCTAGCTTTACCTCAGCAGCTTGGATAGCAGTTTTCCTCTCTTCCACTTGAGTTACTCGGCCAACCCAGATAAATACCTCAGAACCGCAGTCCAAAAGGTAGCATTTACCGTTTTCCAGCATAGATTTGGATAAATCGCCGTCTATCGATTCCACCAGACCATCAGCGATACTAAAATAGGGCAACTATAAATCAACTTCCACAAGACGAGTAATATTGAAAAAGAAATGACTATTAAGCGTTTACAACATTGTAAAGCAAAATCCATCTGAAAACCAATAGAGCAGATCAAAAGGGAGACAAGTACCTATAAAGCTTAGGCGGAGTTGTCTCCGGAATAATTTCATCCTCACTAGCAACTTTCCGTGCTATTGGAGCAAAACCCCCAAAGAGGACCCAAAACTCGCCAGAATCTGATTCTGTATCTAATTTTCCATCATCTGTTATGCAAGGAAATTATTATACATACATGAGTACCACAATAAACTGTACCACATAAATAAAACCTAATTGAGCATCCAACTGCTGCTTGATTGACTGAGTAAAACGTGAAAAAGTAGATATCCAAATATGCTTTACAAAAAAAAAACAAAAAAAGAAGATATTCAAATATTAACTGTAAATGCGTCTAATACAACTAACCAACAATAGCAACGTCACAAGTTCCTTCATGAAACTTGTCTTTCAAATATTGAACGACTACCAAGGCTTTAGCTCTCTCTTGGATATTTGAATTTGCCCCATTAAACTGATAAATCTTTTCCTTGGTGTCCAAGATAAACACATCATCATGATTCAGTGATGAGCGTGCAAAAGGAACCTACAAAAGAAAACAGATGAGTATATACATAGTAAACACTCATGCGAATAGAGTACAACACTTCCAAAAATCTGCAGAAAAGGAAACCTGCTTCAAGTGGACAGCACGTTTCCCTTTGCAGGTATACAGCCGGGTTTCAAACTCCTCCTCCTCGGGTTTTCTAAATCCAGACGCAACACCACCCTCCAGTGGTATAATGCAAGGCTTGAAGTAAGACAAGAATTTATCAGATTCATGACCTTGAATTTCACGGTATTGGACAGCTCGGCCTCCAAGAGCTGCATCAAGTTCAACTGTCTTGACAGCTGCTGTTCCAGCTTCATCCTGGAATTATCAATCGCTGATTAGTCATAATGATGATTCACCTTTGATTGTCGTCAAAATACACTAAGTTAGAACGTAATATATGCTTTCATGCCAAAAAGTTCCAAAAATAGATACCTGGCTTGTATCTTTACCAATCCAAAAATGTATATCAAATAGATAAGCACCCCCCTTATTCTGTGTTGTCTGCACATATGAAAGATAAACATGATAAATGTGAAAAATATAAGGAGCATATATTTACACACATGATCAGACAAGAAAGTATGTTCTTCTGTATTGTAAGCTAATATCAAGGCATTATCTTACTATCTATTCTTGATAAATGTATATAAAAAGGGGAGAAGAACAGTGGAAGAAATTCCAAACCTGCAAGACAATGTAAGTATCTCCCATATAGAACTTTCCATGTTCAGACTTCGGTACTGGGACTGGCTCAAAATTTTCAATTCTCCAGATTTCAGTACCTCTAAGAAATGTTAAGTTCAACATCTCATACAGCAGTAAAACATTCAACAATATCAACAAACTAGTGCATACAGAAGCGATAGCCACAAGAAATTTCATTTTCCTCACTGTACTTCCGTTTATCGGAAGGAAACAATTATATTGCTCCCCCTGACATCTAATACTAAAGCAAAGCAGAAAATAACTTTTTTTCAAAGGATACGGTTTCTGCCCGACTCCTTGAAACGCAGGATCCAATACTTTTGTTGACCCAGACATTTTGTATATAGTGGTTAATCTCTTCCTTCAAGAGAAAATACATAAACTACCTGCCAAAGGGAGAAGAAAAAAAATAAGAAGGTAAGAGATTGTTTTATAAGCTGAAACTGGCGATTGGATAGGAGCCTATAAAACAATAAAGAGCAACACGAAGGTCAAGCTTTTTTCTAAACGACAATCATGTATGAGGGTATACAGTATTACGTAGAAGCGTGTTTGAGCTATATATTAACTCAACAACAATCTTGCAAAGAGGTCTCAGTTCTCTCCCACAACTCATCTTTGTCTATATAACATTAAAAATATGATGATTCCTCAAGGAAAGTAATTCAGGGGTTCTAAACTGAGCCTGGCTATTACTCAGAGTTTCATGTCTTGCTATAAGCGTTGTTGTGAATATACGGCTCTGGAGATGAGCAGCAGAGGAAATGCAGTGCACTCTTATAAGATTAGCCTCGATGAATTCTAAATCAAACCTTCCTTCTGCCACCAAATAATGGCAGTAATCCATAAAACTACAGTAGCAAGGCTCTAAATTGATTACACCTAACCTTTAATTCCATGGATCTCAAGCATTTCACGTTATAGTAACCACAAACAACTAGCTAACACACTCACAGATCCTATGGAGGTATCCACCACTTGTATTGGTTTCAAGATCAACGCAAACTTCAATTCTGGCTTAGCCTACTTAAGACCGAATTTCGGGTCAAAAATAATCCAATGATCAGTGTACCCTGAACTTTATCAACTTGTTCGTTCTTGTTCCTTAACGGATAAAGCCTTAGTTTTGAGAATTCCTAAAGTAAGCTGATATAATCAGAGAACCGAAAGAAGAAAACAATCAATTTAAAGCAGAGATCAAGCACGAAGCAGACAGAGAGACTGAGATTCAAGTAAAACAACCAGAGATCCAATTCATGAGCAGCAAAAAAAAAACGCTAATTAAATCGAAATCAGCTGATCCATACAAACCCATCATACCTGAAAAGACAGATCTTCGAGTAGTGCTGAGGAAGACAAAGAGCTGGCAAAAAAAGCAATGAAGAGATCAGGGAACAATAAAACATGAAAAAGGAAGAAGCAAAAAGAAGAGAAAAGCAAAATAGAATTATTGAAAGGAGATGTGCGAATGTGCGATGTGTTATATATAGCATCTCTTTCTACAAACCTTTAGAGAGTTTCGTGGAGATTTTGTGATAGACAGAGTATTATTATTGCGTAGACGAGGCGAGGAAGAAGAAGCGACAGAGAGGTTTGAGGAAAGACGCGAGCGAGACTGTGAATAAACTCACACTTTTAAGGCGAGAGATTAAAAGACTGTGATGCCACCATCAATTATGGCTTTCCTTTTTTTTTTAACTTCGAATTATTTTCATTTTTGTTTTTTTTTAAGGAATCAAATTTAAGTCATTGTATTTGTGAATATCGATCGAGTTTAGATGATTAACCGTGGAGTTATAATACTCTTCTAAATATATTGTTTGTGATCTGTGTTTTCAAATTATCTATTTTTATTATTTTACCAAAAAATATATTTTTGTGAGTTTAGTAATTCTTATTATTCTCAACTTTGAAAAATCGTTTCAATTGGTAGTATACAGAATAATCGTTCCACCAACCGATTATGATGTGTAGCGTATTGGTTTGTATAAGTATTGATGTTATCTTTTATATTGAAATTCTTATAATATAGTATTAATGGAAATATATATATATATAGTTCAACCACTCAACTAGAAATATGTAACATAATATACATACCGATTTTTGATCGTAAATTTTAGAGAAATGATTTCGAGCAAATTTGAACTTTCAAAAATAAAAAATCTACAAATGCAACGAAGAGATAAAATATTTTTTATTTGTCGAATTTCCCATAAACGTGTGATTGGTAAAACTGCCAGGTTCGACAATTTGGTTTGTTCATGTTCTCTTACTTACTTACTATTCACAATCAACAATATGTGAAATCATGCTGAGTTTGAACTTGGCACACGATGTTAAAGCTCTCTAACATGAACAGAAAAAAAGAATAAACGAAAAGTTTGAAGCATATTATAAAAATATTTACACTATTACTTTATTAAAAACCTCATCATTTCAAGACGACATTGGGTCCATTTCGCATGTGATTAGACACAAACAAACTCTTTTAAGAGGATACATTATATTTACATTTTATGCATATGAACTTTCAGTATTATCATAGAAAATTAGAAATACATTAATAATACATGTATCTTCTTATTCCGGGGTCACAATCATAATTAAGAAATTTTGAACACAATCAAATATATATGGAACAACAACATTATCTGATTCTATAAGCAGGCGACATATGTGGGCACTCATTCTCATTCATGTATGTTTGATGTTTCTATCACCTTTCCTTCCCTTTTCCCACATAGAAAATTGATAATCATAAACTGATAAACATATATACTCATTTATTTTGGTCTTTATCGTTATATCTTTATTTTTTTCTGAAAATTTATTGTTATATCTCTAATTAAAAAAAAAAAAGGTAGCAAAATTACGTGCAGAATGATGGCGGTCACCATATCTCCGCCGGTGCCGACCAATTAACCTCAACCAATATTATATACTTTTGCTAACCTCCGAGTTGTTTCATCAATATTTTTCGAAAATACCACTATCTTTTTTTTTATGCGTTATGAGAAAAGTATACATTAATAAGAAGCACAAAGCCAACTCATCATGAAGGCAATACAATGACAACTCACAAGGAAAAATTAGAAATTGGTCGTTTTCATTTTTCATGCAGTCAAAAAAAAAGAAGAAAAATATCCATTTATACTTTCAATACTAGATAACCGCGGGATGATTTAATTTTAAAGTTAGTATAAAAATATTTTGTAAATTGTATCTCCTTATAACATATTTATTTATATTATAGTTTACAATTGTTATTAAGTAACGGTATACCACGAGTCCACGAGATAATTATTAATAAACTGAGGATTTAACCCGTATTAAAGCGGTATATAAATAGATTCAAATTCGTCCGCCATATAAATCATTTCCAAAATATAACCCGTTCCGTAATTTCTTAACCCGTCCTGTGATTTGTATTAAAAAAAAATAAGGATTAAATCCGTATTGAAGCGGCGGATTAATGATATTTTAATCTTTTTATTATTGTTGATTCAAAAACCCGTCCCGCCAAACCCATCCCGCCAAAAAACTCATTTATTTTATTAATGTTCTTATTTATGATATGATTCTGAATCATTGTCTAAATATTTTAATCGATGTAGAACGTTGAACACACATTTTCGTCAATTGGATAATATATGTCCGTTTTTAAAATTTCGAATCACAGTATATGCAGAAAAAAATTTGATTTTTTTTTTACTTTATGTATTATATGATGATTCAAAACAGTTAAAAACAAATCAAACAAAGATGATAGGAGAATCATAATTATAAATCTTAATCAAATCTTCTAAAAATCTAAATTATTAAATATGGAATATCCAGTGTATGAGTTAGGTTAAATATAACCCGACCCAACAAATTTTTTGTGAAGGAATTTTTAAAATGGGTTGGATATCCGATATACCCGAAAGCTTTTTTACCCACCCGTCACAAAAAGTGCTGCGATTATACTAATATAGATATAATTTAATTATTTTCAATTTTAGCCATCTGAATAATAATATTTATTTGTTGCCGGTCGAAGTAGATGACAACGATCCATGTGATTTTTTTTTTAAATACAAGTATTTTTTTTGTTAGAGAAGATAAGGTTATTAAGATTTAAGACTCACTCCAAATGGATAATATTTAATTTATTTTGTCCACCTTAATTACACTTCGTTTACCATTTGCGTCCAACCAATTTTCCATAATCCTCTCTCTTTGTTCGATGAAACTATGTTTTGCCGTCCGAGCAATGCGCATAACATAAGCATCACAATAACACAGTATAGTTCAAGTGATATCTTTCTTCTTCAAAACATTGTAAATGTGAAAGTTATAAACATTGAAAGGAAAATTATATGATTACATGGAAAAATTACATCAAGAGAACCGAAATAAAATAAAAAAAATCAATGAAGCAATTTTTGTATAACACAAAGGGTAAATCTGTTTCTAAACATCCTTTCATCGCTGCAGCTACTTACTCTTGTTTTGACTTATTATACCAATTCCATCAAAAGCGGATCGCCTTCCGCCATCTCCCTAACCAATCTAATGAAATCTTGTTCGTTCGAGATGCTCCAAGGATGAACCGCAGGCGCTTCCGCAGAATACAAACTCAAAGAAGAGTTTAATGAAGCTGGTTCCGACTTGTAAACCATCGAGCCTAGAACCGGGTCAAAATTCTGAGGTGAATCCATCGACAAAAAGAACATAGGCACAGCCACTTTGTAATGCAAATCCATTTCACCAACGAGATTAACAAGATCTGTAAAGTCCGAGACAAAGCGTTTAGGGACATAGAACACTTCAGAGCTGCACATCAAAAAGCTTTTGTCATCGGTCTTCTTTGTGGCTTCCTTGTAATTGACTTGGAAATGAACCGGCATTGTACTGACAATTTTCTTGACTAATTCCGCCTGAACCGAATACCAATCAGCATTCCCAGCTGCTCTCACTGTTGTCCATGACTCCGTTACCTATAAAAAGGACTCTTTTATAAAACAGAAGCCAACCAAAAGTCCCCAAATCGAAATATTTTCTAAAAACCAATTGGTAACATTACGTTTATGCCGAACAACTAGCAACTTGATGAGTACCTTGTCTGTAGTCCAGAGCTTAGTTTTGTCGGCTTGAAGTAAATTCCAGTAATTAAGAATTGTATCATCTTCAACAAACAAAAACCCGTCTGCGCTGCTATACCGATCAAATATCTTCGGTAGCCGCCTGAAATATATTTATCAGAATAACAGTTAGAAAGCTCACATTGGGAAAGAATAAGTTGAAACCAAGATTATAGACAAGTTTCTATAATTACTTGTAAATGTGATCGAGTTTAGCTTCTTGGACGTAAAGATCTGAGTCTTTCCGAGAGGACAAAATGACCACGGTTTTGAATATTCGCCCGTAAAGTAATCTCCATTCAAGAGCGGTGCGTTCTACTGGTCCGTTACAGAACATTATAAGCACTACATTCCCAAAATTCTTCCTCCACTTAATCAAGTTCCCAATTTCAGAACTTACTGTGCCTATCTCCTCGACCCCGAGGTGAACTGAAGGCAATTTCCTAGGAACAAACTCTTTTCTATCTCCATGGCCGATGGTTGCTCGTGGGCGGTCCAACTCAAGTGACATTAACCGAGGCTGTTGGTATCCGACCATAAGCAAATCCTGGAGCCAAGCAGCTGTGAATTTCACGTCGAGTTCTGTCCAAAACCCTTGTTCAGCCATAACAAAGCTCAAATCAAGAATCGTCTCAAAGAACCTATGCTTATTTGATCTCCAAGCAAGCAAGAATTTGATTAAACGACCAACATTAACATGGAGATCTTTCTCATCAGAGAAAGGGTAAGCTTCGACTCGATCATACCGGTGAACAGTTGGTGGATAAACAGCAACATAACCACCAAGCTCCCATAAAAGCCTTTGTCCCCAGTAACCTCTAATCACATCCGAAGCCATTGAACTAACCGAAACAGGAAGCATTAACCCCCAAAACGCTGAGGAATGGTATAAAGTGTTAAACGAATTCACAGGCACCATCATACCTTGTGGCAACGCCACTTTAGGAGAATGCTCATCGAATCTGATATCAAACGGTTCGAAAGTCGTCTTCCTAGTGGAATAATACACAGAATCAACATCCGGTAAACCGTTCGAAATCCCTTGCTGAATAAACTGTTTACCACCAAAAACCTCAGTGTAATACTCTTCATGATTGATCTCACCTACATTCTCTAATGGTAAACCTCTAGGCCAAACTGATCGTTGCCCGAAATGGATATAAGGATTCACCACAGTTCGATTCGGGTTTTCGTGACTATACTGCAAGATTGGTTCTTGCCTAGCGTCTTCTCCTACTAACTCTACATCAAAATGTTTCCCAAGATCTCCATCAATCACTTCACCACGATCATCTGCATCGTAGATCTTCTTTGCACCATGCTGAATCGCGAACAAGTAACCGACACTTTTGCGTACAAAGGAATCATATGGCAAATGATCCAAAATCCGGTAATTCAGCTCAGCTTGAGCATCTAAAGATAGAAAAATCGCACCTTTGAGAATCCAATCTTTAGGTGTTAAAGAGTTTCCAATCGCTAGAACTTGCCATCCTTTAATTTTGACCAAACCCTTGAGCTCCTCTGTTGGGTACTTGGTCACCGACACAACGATCCATTTCTCTGTACGGAAACTAGCGTAAGGTGAGGTTTTGTCGGAGACGATTTGGATCGAGTTCCAGTTGATTTGAGGGCGAGTGAGAGATTGAAGAGATTGAGTTGATTGGGATTGGAAACAAAGGAGAGAAGCAGTGTCGGTGGTGTTGTAGAGGAAGAAGAAAGCAGCAACGGTGACGATGAAGAGGAAGAAGATTACGATTCTGTAGACATTGTCGGAAACCCATGAAGAAAAATCTAGGTTTTTGGGTTCAGCGAATCGGTCCCGACTAGGAAGTTCTCTGATCCGAGATTTTGGTGGCTTAGGAGCCACACGATCTTGAACCAACATCAGATTCAAGCACTAAAACTCCAAAACCCAGAACCAAGACTCCGAATTTCAGATATCAAAACCAAATCACAGACAAAGATTAGTGTAATTTTCCTTTCCAGGGCAAACAAAGAGAGACTCTCTCTGCAAATCGGTTGTTGTCGGAATTGGAGGTTGCTTATGCTTCAATTCAATGCAAACTGCGAAAGCGAAGTCGTTGGTTGAGCTGCGAGGTCAATGTCTTCCTCTTTTGGGAATTTCCTACTAATTTTTCTCTTCCTTTGTTTGTTGTTTACGTTTTGATTACTGAAACACTACATCACTCATCTCTATCCTTCTATGCATAAAGAGACAACAACTAAAGAGCAGATCTGTAGGACCAGAGAAACCATCATCACATGGTTGAAAAGGTAAATATTAATAATCTAATTAGTTTAGGGTTAAATTATCTGATTTATTTGTTTAACTGATCTACTAATTTATTTGTTTAATCAGAAAACTTTTGCTATTTTAAGAAGATGTGGAAGAAGAACAATAAACGTATTGGACTACATAGACCAAATACGTATTATTGCGTTTAATAATGAGAGAATTAGCGCAGAGGTAGAAATGGGAGAGTAAATTAGCTAATCGACAATAGCGTTGGACGTCCAAGACAATGGTACAAAAAACTTGCTAAAGAGGCTCGGGTATTGAATTAATTACCAAAAAACCTGACATCACCGTCAACATGCGCGTGGGGGTAGTTCCGTTGCCTCTTCGAATGGGCGGAAACACATTCTGACATGCATTAAATGAACTGCGGATGAAGTGAGTGTTATTCGGCTGCAAAAGGAATGAAGCGACGCACATTTAATGGCTTGATTTGGGAGATATCGGCGAAATTTAAAACGAAGATTTTGGCGGGATTTGCAATTTTAAAGTGGTAAGGCACATTGTGGAGACCTAATAAATAGGGGGTGGATGGGAGAGTTAAAACGTAGAGTCAAGTAAAGAAAAAAAAAAACCAAAAAAATAGAGTTCAAGGAAAAAACTTCTGCTTCACATCAAGAGTTAAAGGTAAACAAAAGGTTAACGTTTTTTTAAAACAAAGTTGAAAAAGCATTAAACTATATACTAACTAGGTTTATAATTCGCGTGGCGCAAGCTAGAATTGCGATGGAGGTTACTAACGAGCTGATAAGCGACATGGTACGTGTGGAGCTTGGTAACTGGGAGAAAGATGACGGCGGTGTATGGAGATTCAAACCGTTACCACGAAAGGAGCACAAACACATACGGTTCAGAGAAGGCGCCGGTTTGGCGGCTGCGAAAGAAAAAGTGCGCGGCGAGATGGGCATAGACCGGACTCGTGAGAAGGTAGAGCTGACATACGAGATGCCGCAGTGGATGGACGTTGACGGAGCTGTTAAACCGGTCCCAATCCACATTGCGACTGACGACGATATGGACATGTTCCTCGCTATGCGTATGGATATCCACGAGATGAAGCTTTACGTAGTCCCAATGGATCTGACGATGACCCTGGAAATAGATGGGTTTAAGGTGGTACCGATTCTAGACGAATTCGCGTTTGCGGAAGTCATGAGCAAAGACGAGGTTGAGAAGGAAAGGAGGCGGCGAGCAGACAAGGCCGTGGGAGACAGCATCATCTGCACACAGGTTCCGCCAGAGCAAGTAGCGGACAGTGATGATGGACCCTTAGGCTGGGTGGGCCATACTTACGCCGCAGGTGGATTTGCAACCCTCTCCTCAGCCTTGAGATACTATAAATCTAATACCAACGCTAACGAAGCAGGGAGATCCCCGGCGACGGTGTTGAACCCAGAGAGTAGCTCATCGACGGACGACCACGACCTCCGCGTGACTCGCCTGACGAGGGATTTGTTCTCTGAATTCGAGAAAGGTGAGGAAAATAGGTGTTATGTAGCATTATAACTTTTTAAAAATATATGTAGATATGTAACTTGGTCAGCGATTTATTTGCTCAGCTGGAAGCACCAGTGGGGGTAAAGTTACGGCGGCAGAGGAAGATACTACTGCCGGGGTTCAAGCAGGAATGCAAGAAAATGTTACACCAACACGTGGGGCTGGTATGTTCTAAATCCAAAACACATAGCTACACATTTAATACTGAACAATGCATACTAATGGACAAATTTACAGGTGAGCAAGACCTCCCTCACACCACCAACAATCAGACGCCGGCGACGCCTATGTCATCCATGTTGCAGCTGCTTGAGATACCGGAGCACACATTTGCACGTGACGCAGCGCCGGTTATTGATGACACTGACTTAGAGGGTAATGTTTACTACTTCAAATAATGAGTGTCTAAGTAAATTTATAACATAATACGTGTTATATGTACAAAGTTATTTAACTAAATGGGGCTTCATTTATATACAGGTGGGGAAAGAACAAGACTGGTCGTCCTAGATGTGGACTACGAAGGGGACGCGCTATTCGTTGGTAGGGTTTTCAAGAACCGAGATGACTGCAAGGTTAAAATAGCCGTTCATGCCATCAACAGAAGGTTCAGTTACCGTAACGAGCGCACAACAAACGACGTAGTCATTGTACGGTGCGTCTCCGACGCTTGCCCATGGAGAGTTTACTGTGTCCGCCTAGAAGATACAGAATACTTTGAGGTGCGGACCGCTATGTTAGAACATAACTGCCCTGTGGAAGTGAGAAGTCAATACCAACGACAAGCAACCACCTCCGTCATCTCTCAGATCATGAAGGCCAAGTACGCCGGAGCAGCACTAGGACCGAATCCAATAGGCATCCAGCGAGCTTTGATGGACGAGTACAGTGTCAACGTGTCTTATTGGAAGGCCTGGCGAGCCAGAGAATTGGCAGTGGACATGGCTAAAGGTTCAACAACGGGAAGCTACGGGATCCTACCAGCTTACTTACACATGCTATCTAAAGCCAATGTGGGTACGGTGACGGAGTTACACACGGAGGCAGACAATAATGGGGAGAGAAGATTTAAATATTGCTTTGTTGCACTAGGGGCGAGTGTTAGAGGGTGGAAGTTTATGAGAAAGGTGGTCATAATCGACGGAGCACACTTGCGCGGTAAGTACGCTGGTTGCCTCCTCACCGCTAGCGCACAAGACGGCAACTTTCAGATATTCCCTATAGGATTTGGGATCGTAGACGGGGAAAATGACAAGGCGTGGGAATGGTTCTTCGAGTGCCTGAAGCAAATCATTCCGGATGAGGAAGACTTGACATTTGTATCGGACCGCCACAATTCAATCTACAGCGGGCTCACCAAGGTATAGAGACTAATAATTTTTAATAAAGTGTTACATAAAAATATACCGCGCTAATTATTATAATACACATACACCATTATATTTACATATTCAAACTGACATTTTCGCTGCAGGTGTACCCAAGAGCGGCGCATGGCGCATGCATCGTGCACCTCCAACGGAACGTGGCGGCGAAATTTAAGCAGCGGCTACTAGCACCACTGATTTCCAAAGCCGCAAGGGCTTTCAAAAAAACAACTTTCAAAGAGCACTTTGAGGAAATAGAGCGGGTGTCTCCACGGTGCGCAGAGTACCTCCTGGCAATCGGATGGGAACATTGGACAAGGTCCCACTGCAATGGACAGCGATACAACATCATGACTTCGAATGTGGCTGAGTCGCTGAACGCGGTCCTAAAAGAGGCACGTGAGCTGCCTATTGTATCCACACTCGAGTATATCCGAGCCACTCTCATGACATGGTTCTCCAAGAGGAGGGAAAAGGCAGCGCTACACTCAATGCCCTTAACTCCAAAGGTGGAGGAGCTGGTTTTGAAAAACTACGAACGCAGTACGTCCTACGAGGTGATAAGGATCACTCCCGAGCAGTATGAGGTGAAAACAACTACGGGGTTATCTTACATTGTGGACCTCCATAATAAGATATGCACCTGCGAGGAGTTCACAATGGTTAAGATACCATGCAGCCACGCAATAGCCGCTGCAGTCCGGTGTGATATGAGGGTCCCCGACCTAGCAGCTCCAGAATATGGAAGCTTCTTCTGGACTCTCGCATACAACGGAGGCATCCACCCAGTCCCAGACCTTTGCACTCTGCGCAATGTACCGGATGGGGTAGCGACCTTGAATGTCTTGCCACCACTCACCCGAAGGCCACCAGGTAGGCCAAAACGATCTAGATTCCTTTCCGCAGGGGAGTGTAAGGTATAGTTACCTAAATTAGCAGTCTACCATTTAATATATCAGCGTATATGGGTTAATTTGAGTATACATAACATTTAAAGCAGAAATCAACAAAGAAGACGAAACGGAGCTGCACGCGTTGCCATGGGCTTGGTCATAATCGTGCCACCTGCAAGATGCCGATATAAATAAGAAGCTATGTATGGTAAGATATTAATCCCTAACATACGGTGGTTTACATTGTCCACTACATAAGTTGTCCACTTATAGCTATCTAACAAATGGTTCTTTAAATTCAACAGATAAGAAAGCTGTCCCTTTTGCATGTGTAAGAACAGCTCGGCGATCTAAGATGAAATGGAAACGGAAGAAATCAAGCGGCTAATTTTCCTTGTAAAATATTAGTGCCGCCTGTTAAAAACTTGTTAATGTTTTGTAAAACGATGATGAACTTGGCACAACGGGTGTATTGCGTTGATCGTGTGAGTCCGCACGCCTATGAATGTAATATATTTCATTTCATGAATGTCTATCTACTTAGCCTTCTACATTATAGATTGAAAACCAAAAGTGGATACCTAAAAAAGTACGTAAAACGGGTGAACGCATTACTGATGGGAAGCCGAATTTTTTTTTTTTTTTTTAAAAAAAATTATTGCAACTTGGATAACGTAGTTTTACTCAGACATTATATGAATATCCAAACGATAATGCCTCTTGAAGATAACGCTACACTATGTGAACAGATATGATGGATGTGACGAGACGAACTAGGGAACCTAGTTTTGTAGAGCTCCCTGCTACGAGAACACAATAAATGCCCACCGCGTGAAGTTGTGGGGTCCGCCACGTTGGAAAAAACCGCCTGATATTTCTTGAGAGGTTGGAGCCTGTAAGTTTAAGAAGAAAAAAAGGTTTAGGATAACAGCTTATGTGTTGGAGAAAATGATGCCGAAAAACAAGAGCAGCTCATCAGGAAGTGGATCAAGTTCAACGGTGGGAGACCGAAGCATTGTCCAACGAGAAGGCGGTTTTCTCTGCTACTGCGGTAAAACAGCAGTACTTTGTCAGGCTTGGACGGACGCTAATCCAGGGAGAAGATTTTACGGGTGCGGCGAAGGGTATAAAAATGTATGCGACTATTTTCGCTGGCGGGATGTAGAGAAGCCGTATGGATGGCAGAAAGTAGCGTTACTCGAGGCGAGGGACTTGATTCGGGAACAGGCGGAACAGATCGCTAGGCTACGCGCGCTGGGAACTTGTGGCGGCGAGGGAGACGAAACCCAACAAACTCAAGAAATGGTTGCTCTCATTGAAAGGCTGAAAAAAGAAAACGAAGTCCTGCAGGTGGCATTAGGGAAGATGAGGGCGAAGGAGAAAATGATTAGGACTATGGGCATGGTGTCGTTGCTAGGTTTCGTGTTGGGTGTGGCCGCCGTCATCCACAGCAGGAGTGCTGCTCGGATGGAGTTGCCCTAACTTACATCTGGTTGGATGAAATTAACTATTTGGTATCTCTGAATTTTCATATGTTTGAAAGTACCTATGTTACATATGGACTGTTAAATATTTAAGTAATCTTCTATTTTCATTAATAAGGCTTTAATTGTTAAAAATGCTGTGCGCACGGTGCAACACTTAGTGTTTTAATCCAAAGAAATTAAATAACTACAACTAATATTGCCAGTCCATGTTTCTCTATAAGTATCTATGATAGCTGGTGGATAGTTAAATAATAATGTACGCTTCAAACTTAAGGTATGAATATGATATATTGCAAACAATTGTCCGAATATGTAACAGTTAAAAGTCAAAGACATATGGAAATAAACACACTTCAAGGTTCAAACCACATCATCCACTCGCACAGATATGGTACAAAGACACTAGTAAAACATCCTAGAGTCGTGAAGCAAAAAACAACAAAAGAAGAAATAAGGTTCAACATAACAGAAAGGGAAAGAAATTGACAAAGCCGAATAGTTGCAAAAAAAAAAGATAAATTAGAGTCGAGGAGGGTACACCAATGAGTAAGGCCACATCAGCCATCAAAGTTCACCACAACAGTGCTCGTACATCTGCACCACCAACTCCTCAGCACGCAGGCGCATGCCATCTTCCTTAACATGCACCGCTTTGTCCATCCCGCCTGTAGCATATGCTTCCAGCAATAACAAGGAGAGCATCCCACTGTTAGCTATGTTAGTCGCTTGGGAAACATGTGTGTTCCTAGCAAAGGTGAGTGGCTGAAGCGGGAAATTCTTCATTAGATCAGAGCCACCAACCTTCCGTACCAGATAAGGAAACATCTCGCATATAAACTCGAGCTCAGGCTTAAGACGGGATCCCCGGCGTGCAGCAGCAGTTGGATCAAGCACAGTGAGAGTGTGAGAGGTCAGGTCAATGTGAACAGCTATCCACCTATTTTTATCAATGTTAAATGGAGAGAGCAAATGATCAATGTGCGACAGCCAAACTCTGCCTGTTGCCTTAAACCTCGTAGTGATCTCATTGATAAGAGCGGGATAAAACTCAAAAGTTTCCTTCCGCTTCACCTTCTTGAACTTCGCATACAGAACCGCCAACGAGCCATAGAACTTACACGGAAGCAAATCAGCACGAGGATCAGAAGCAGGATCAGTGTTGTCAAACAGGGTCTCACGTAAGACAGATACACAAGCGTCCATTACCTATGGAAACATAAAAAACCATAAGCCAAATGTAAACAGCTGCAACATATGGAAGGAAGGGTACTAACATTGGGATAGCCAGGAGGGATGATAGTGGGTATCATGAGCAACTCAGAGTCCTTGATCACTAAACCATCACCGAATGCCCTACACAAAGTTCATGAAATGTCATAGGTGTTCATTAAATAATATGAATCTGTAAATAGATTAAAGGAGATCTACAAACCCTGCCTACACAGGAGCTTTAAAGAAATTAAAGCAAGCAGACAAAAGTAGAAAAACTTACATAGGCGGTATGTCAAGGACCATCAACTTCTTGTAGTTTGCAGACATGGCGACAGCGTCTCCCCCAGCTACAATCTGACCATCCCCGCAATCTCCTCCCATTGAAGCTTCCTCGATCTTGGAAAAAGTATATGAATAGGAAGAGAGGTGGGTAGTAGAGAGTGTAAAAAACAGGTAATCAAGATAAATAACATACCACTTCATCAGCAGGAGTCCTGCTGCGCGACCCAGATGATTCAGAAAAAGCGGTACCCTAAAAAAAGAAAAAAAGTTATTAAGGCATCAATGAGTGAGTAAACTTAGAATATCAAATAGTAATAACCTCAACAGGCCCGGCATTTTGTTCATTTGCGAGTGGTGGCTGCTGCTGAGAGGGGCGTTGACACTGGTCAGAATGGTTTTCAGGAGCTACCACCACTGGAGATGGTTGAGGATCAGTCTGCCTAATAGAAGGAGAAGGAGAACTTGGGGATTTGTTGTAAGGCTGACCTACACCTATGCCAACCTCGCGCAAAACATTCTCCACCACGACCCCGCTAATGGCTGCAGCAACCGCAGAATTGATATTTTCCTTGAGGGAGCGTTCCAACCTCAGTTCCATGGACTTCAGTTCAACACAGATATGGGCATACACATCAGACTGGGCCTCTTTTAAAGCAGCTTTCAAAGCTGTGGCAGTGTCCAGAGTCGCCCTAGGGGAGTCTAGGGAGGCAAATCTAGAACGTGCAGCACGAACCTTAGATTTTTTGGCCCGGGAAGACTGTCCCCTAGAGGTGGAACATTCAGACGGTTTGGCCCGCAATTTACGTTTCCTTTTGACAATAACCCGAGGAGGAGACTCTACTTGCACATCAGCTCCTCTAATACCACCACCAAACATCTCACGCTTAAACTTGACTCCATCATCCAATTGTTGCAGCATCAAGTCAACACTTGGATCACTTACTTCATCCGGCCAGCTACAGTCTTCTATACCAACAACATTTTCACAATCGGGAAGTACAGACATAACCTCAACCTAGTCCATATGTGCACATAAATTTGTTAGCTATTCATTATTTAAAATGAAGTGCTATAATTAAACGTAAACCATCACATACCTCGTCAACTCCATCCAAGTCCCAGACCGGTTCAAGTTTCATTGCTATGACAGGGAAAGGATCTTCATCACCAGACTCGGGGTCAGTGCCAGCACCAACAGCAGAGAGCACACCGGGGACAGCTTCGACATACACAAGAACTCCTGCGTGAATAATCCTTGAATGGCGACAGTAGCCTGTGCAAGCTGGTCTAAAGATCGCGACTTGATGCAGCGCATGGTCAGGTCAAAACTGTAGCGGCCCCAGGGATATGCTAGCACGCATCCAAGTCGCGATCATCTCAC